>NC_083477.1:9001587-9124883 GCF_030014155.1 Tachysurus vachellii | reverse complement strand
AATCTAATGTTTTTTATTACTCTGCAGATTCAACTTCAAAGCAAGGCTAATCAAGATGATCTGGAAATGTAAGTATTGCATATTTGCTTGTGACAAAAGGGGATACTTGTTAAAACATTACAGACTTAAACATGGGAGCTATGCAAGAAGCCAGCCTTTTCCATGCCTGTATCAAGAATGTTTATGTAGTTTTAGTCTTTCAATAGCCTTAAAATACACTTATCCCCTTTTCATACAGCAACTGATTAACAACAATCGGAGGGAAAATTTGAAGCTACGTTTCGCTGTCAACTTTGTGATTTTCTTGAACCCTGTCAGATTACTGAATATTTTGCCCACCTTCGGCGTAGACATCTCAAAGACCACCAAAAAGTTCAATGTCCATTTCAAGGCTGTAGCTTTGAAAGTAGTGTATATTCCACGTTCAGTGCACACAAAAGTAAGCATCACCAAGATCAAAATGAGAGAATGTTTAAACCAGAGTTAGTAGTAAGAATAGAGAGTAATGAGAATGAAACTGATGACAGTGTAATTGACACTCAGGATTGTGCTGTGCAGGAGATGCTTCCAGGTGAATTTGGCCAAGATGATTTCAATGCAGAAGCAAGCAAAACACAATCTCAAGATTTAGGAGAACAATTGGAACATAATTTAGCTGCTCTTTTTTTAAAAATGCAAACCATGCCAGGGAACTCTGTTCAGGAAGTAATACAACAGCTTTGCCAAATAGTTCAGTTGTCCCTGCCACTTTTGCACAAGAATGTGAAGGCTGTTCTTCAGAAACACTTTGGAGATGTAGATGAGTCAGTTTTGAAAGAGGTGGTTGAGACTGTGGCAGAGAGTGACATATTGTCCAAATCATGTGGAAAAAATGGATGTCTTGCAACTAGTAAATGGAGAGCATCATATGTAATGTGCAACTTTCCTCTGGTAATGCCTATAGAGTTTGTTGTTGAGAAAGGAAGAAAAACAGTAGCGTATGTTCCGCTCTTACAGATGCTACAAAAACTGTTAAACAAGAAAGACATTTTGGATAAGGCTATGTCAAAACAAGAACATAAAACACATGAATATAGGACATGTAGTAATGGCTCGAACTTTAGAGAGAATGCACTTCTTACTTGTGATGAATTCACAATCGCACTGGGTCTGTACATTGATGATTTCGAAGTGGCTAACCCTTTAGGAACATCTAAAAGAAAACATAAGATGTGTGCACTTTTATTGGGTTATTGCAAACTTGCATGGAAAATACAGATCCACACTAAACTCAATTCAGTTTGCTCTTCTGTGCAACACTGAAACAGTTAAAGAGTGTGGTTATGAAAGTGTTCTGTACCCACATCTTTGTGATTTAGCCACTCTCGAATAGCATGGGGTCTACATTGAACATCTTGGTAGAAGTGTTAAAGGGACAGTACTCTTTGTGTCAGCAGATAACCTCGGTGCCCATTCTCTTGCAGGATTTTATGAAAGCTTCATTGTGGACAAGTTTTGCAGATTTTGCATGGCATCCAGGATTGACACACAACACCAAGAGGTAAGATCTGGCGCATTTCAACTCAGACAGAGAGATAAACACAACAGGCATGTGCAAGAAACATTGCAGGATCCAAATTCAGGTCGAAACACAGGTGTGAGAAGACAATGCCCACTCACAGCAAATTTGGAGTATTTTCATGTCATTGGTGGTTATCCCCCTGACATATTACATGATGACTTTGAGGGAATAGTCCCAATGGAGTTGTCTCTTTGCCTCAAAGACCTGATGGCAAAGAACTACATCACCTTAGATGTGTTGAATGATGCTATCAGATCATTTCCTTATACATTTGCTGACAAAACCGATCAGCCTCAGCTGATTTCAAAGGCCTTAACCAAGGGCACAATTGGGGGAAATGGCCATGAGAAT
Organism: Tachysurus vachellii; assembly: GCF_030014155.1. Classification (NCBI taxonomy): domain Eukaryota; kingdom Metazoa; phylum Chordata; class Actinopteri; order Siluriformes; family Bagridae; genus Tachysurus; species Tachysurus vachellii. The sequence goes on along the minus strand of NC_083477.1, from coordinate 9,122,971 downwards.
TGGTGTCTAATAAGGCTTCTTCCTCTGCTTATTGGCCATAACATTCCTGAGTGTGATACGCTGAACTGATTAGGGTACATGGTCCACTTACTGAAGTCTGGACAATGCGTTTTGAAGGAAAACATAAGTTTTTCAAAAAGGTGATATGTGATGCCCAGAACTTCAAGAATGTTGCCATGACACTTGCACTGAAACACCAGAGGGCTCTTAGCCATCAGCTAGACTGCAGTTCTTTTTTCAAGCTGGACTTGGAAATGGCTAAGGTTATACCAGTGTTAGTTACCACCTTCCCAGAGAACATTCAAAGAGCACTTGAAAAAAACTCCCTCAAGCTCAAGCACTTCTTGTTGCACCATCTGTCTGCATTAATGGGACTGATTATAAGACAGACATGATACTTTCAGCTGGATCATGTTCAGGGCTACCTGATTTTAAGCAAATTACTCACATTGTTGCAGTGAATACAGAGGTACTTTTTGTGTGCAAAGTGATGACATCATGGTATTTTGAGCACCTTTGTTCTTTTGAGCTTTGCTGCCCAGATATGCCATCTTTTTGCATACTTCAGCTTAAAGACCTGAATGCTATTCTTCCACTTTCAGCCTATAGTGTACATGGTAGACTCCAGTGTAAGTAACCCTTTAAGACTGTTAAGTAACCGTTAAAAGTATGATTAATAGAAATTGCCTTCCTTTCATGTTGACAAATGATACAATGTTTAATCTGCAACCACCACACCTTGGTGCCATGAGAGGGCTTCCAGTACTTCTTGGTGATGACCAAACTGAGTTCTTCAAAGCATGCTTTGTAAGTATTACTAATGCATTTTTACTGTCATAGGTTTATTATAATATTTTCAGCTGGAAATATGGAAACCTTGCTGTGCATTTATGTTAGTAAGAACAATTAAAAAAACACCAAAAACAATGTTATATTTTACATAAACATTGAATGAAATGGGTGAGGAGGAAGTTTTAATTTTAAATCATTCAGGAGAAATTTAAATTCATGTCATGACACCTTTGAAACACTTAAATACAATCAAGATTAATCTCATAACGTTTTATTTAAATCAGTAATTCATGTCATATGCAAAGACTTGTATACAAAAGAAAAACATACACACTTAATGTTTAAATATAACTGAACTCCTGGATGCACTTGTGTACATAATTTACAAAGAATTATGCTTGCATACAACTAAACAAAAAAATGTCCAATAAAATTAATATCTAGAAAAAAACTGTATACTGCTAAAATGTATTTTAGTAATCTCCAATCTCTTGTCCAGGCTTCTGATGATGGAGACTCGTACCAACATGTGCCAGTTGGAATCCTCAGCTTAGAAAATGAAGATGTTGCTCTGCAACCCCTGTCCCTCTGTCTCTACCCATCCTCGGTAGGAATCATCTTGGAGGGGAATGTTGTAATGGACAATTTAGACAACATACCCCAGGCCATGTGTCTTCTTTTTGGTTTAACTTATGCACTGCACCTAGACTACCCAAAGTGCATGGGCAACACCTTTCTTTTCATTCAGCAAGTTTTGCTAGGTTTAGGCAAGAAGGAGTTGAAGGGCAAGATTCTGGCTGTTACAAATCAGCTAACCATGTAAACAGGTACGGTAAATTCATGTTTCTTCTGGGTCACTTTCAGAATCGTTAGATAAAAAAACGTTCCCTTTCCTTTCGTTGAGCCTAGCCTTAGGGTTGGACAAATGTTCATGTTCCTTATTAATACAGTATAACAACACTGTGCTTGTTAAATATTTGAAAAAGTTTTAAAATACTGTTTTAAAGATTTAAAATTGGGTAATTGGTACTTAAGGTATTTCATTGTTTTTGTCAGTCTTTGAAAACTTGATGAAATACAGTAACAGCACTGTAAGCCCTTACAGGTTGATTGAACTTAAAAAATTTATGGAAACTCGTTGCCCTAAAAAAGTTAATTTTGTCTTGTTGAAAAAACAACACATTTTAAGTTTAATGTACCTACAATTTCAATTGCACTGCATTAAAAACTGTTAGTTCAATGAACTAAAGGTTTTCAATTAAATGCATTTGAAATCTTAAGTTCATAGAAATGGTCTTAATAGACATTGCTGTTTGTGCATTTTCCATACTGGAACATGTTTGGGCACTTTAATTCCAGAGAAGTGAAGTTATACTGCTACACTATACAAAGACATTGTACACAATTTTGTGCTTCCAATTTTGTGTCAACAATTTGGCACACATATGGGTATGATGGTGAAGACGACACATATATGGGTATGATGGTGAAGAAGACACACATATGGGTATGATGGTGAAGACACATATATGGGTATGATGGTGAAGAAGACACATATATGGGTATGATGGTGAGGAAGACACATATATGGGTATGATGGTGAAGAAGACACATATATGGGTATGATGGTGAAGACGACACATATATGGGTATGATGGTGAAGAAGACACACATATGGGTATTATGGTGTACAGAAACCTTTAGTCATAGAGTGTACATGCAGGTGGCAAATTAAGAGCAATATAAATCTACCATGAGTCATGAGAGAAACTTCAATGTAGCTTGGCTTACCAAGATTCTATATTTCTCTGCACCTGTATTAATGGACTCTGTTCAAAAGATATTTCCCCAACTAGCATTTGATGGTAGTGGGAAATGATGTCAAAGGTAGGACCTGCCAGTTGTGAACAGACCTTATGGAATATTTAAGTCTATTTAAGTCTATTAAATTTACATTTATGTCTAAACAAACCATTTAAACCACAGTGGCCCTCGTGCCTCATCAAAATAGAAATGTTTCATCATAGCATAAAGATAAAAATCAGATGAGTGAAAAAGAGTATGTCTAATGTCTAATTATATTTATCTACTAGACTATTTTAAATAACTACTAACGACATATTTTAAATGATTTCTGCTATATAACTGTGTAATAATTGTGTATTTAAAGAGGATTGGATAAATGAACAATACACATTGTGTGACATTAAGTAAGCTGTAGTAAAATCTAGCTGCTGTTGGTAGTTTGTAGGTAAAAATTGCTGCCTGCAGGGTATTTGTGCCTCTAACAATTTAGAGAAATCAAATCTGTCAAAAAGAATGGTCTCAGTGATGTTATGGTAATGAACGGCACTCAGAGAAGCAGTTTATTTTTCTGCAGTCTCTAGTGTAATAGTATCTATACTACATACACTGTGCTGCCTTGCTATATCTTGTTTAAAATTGTTTGGGGAGTCTGGAGCTTTAAAATGTTTGTGTTGTCAGCGTGTAACATTGACAGCAGGCAGGGCCGGCCCTGCGCATAGGCAGAATAGGCAAATGCTAAGGGCGCCGCCCACCACTAGGGGCGCCCGTGCGCCCAAATTATTATTTTTATTAATATATATATATATACATGTATATTTTTTAAATTAATATATATGTATATATATTTTATTACCTGAGAAGTATTTTATTTATATATTTATTATATATATTTTATTGCTGTAAGAAAGGCAAGGAAAGCAAGGTCTCCGTAATATAGTTTTTTTTTAATATAGTTTGTGTGTGTTTACAAAATATTTTCAAAATAAAGAAAAACAGGACAAAGCTGTGCAGTTTGTTTCTGTGTAAGTTTATGAACAAAATGATCGGAACACAATTGTCTGTGATTCCAGGGGCACCAGGTGAAATCTTGCCTAGGGCAGCAAATTGGCCAGGGCCGGCCCTGACAGCAGGGACTTTGAATCTGATCATTTACATTTGTGGCATTTGGGAAACATGCATAAGCAAAGAAACATATATGTGTAAGGTCTCTATAAATGAATACATCATGATACTGGTTCACAAGGACACAGACAAAGAATGCCATCAGTCTAAAAACTCAGTTGGGAGGCAATATATCAGGAAAAGCACACAGACAACACAAGTATTAATTTAAGAATTTCAAGAAAGGGCTGGTCTTTAGATGTTTTAAACGTTTTTTGAGTCTGGCTGTCCGCAACCAACTAGGACACCAAGGTGCCAGAATAGAGAATAGATTTGATATGTACCTTCATTGTACCCTAAGAGACGGTGGGACCATCTGTCGGTTGCTGTAGGAAATTGTGTATGTGCTGGTGCTCAGGTTGTAAATGTAGTCCTGGTCGCGCTCTCCTGGACAACTCTGGAGTGACTGTTGCACAACCTGGAGTTTCTGCTCAGTCATATTTCCTAAGTTTGTAAATCAGCTGTGACAAACTGGTGCTTAAGACACACCAGTAAACTGAACTTAGAGCAAACCAACATGGCAAACATGCAGAGCGGTCCTCATTCCTCAGATCCAAGATTTTTATTCATTCACAAGAATGACATGAAATCTGCACAAACCCAGAGAGAACATTTCAAGAACAGAAGGATGACTGGCTGTGGTATATAGTTCCATACATGAATGTGTAACTATTTTGGAATTTATGTGCACACTGGATCTATGAAATAGTATGGATGGAGAAATGTGCCACTTATGTCTGAATTTGATAATAACCAGATGTAGAAATATTTTGGTGGCACAATCTATTTCAAAAAAGGAACTCAGTTTTATTGCCATCAGTCTAGTCAATGAATTTCCTAAATTTGAAGAATTCTCAAATAAATCTCAAATGAATTGTTCCAGGAAAAATGTAATTAGAACTTTCTATAACCAATTATTATTAGTGGATTGTTCAGAGAAAACTAACGGCATATGTGTGACCGGGGATTTAAATTCACCACCAGGAACACATTGAGGGGTTCTACTTTATTGTTTATTCATTTACTGTTTTTGAGAAAATGATTCACTATCAAAAGCGACCTCTCAACTTAATTGAGAAGAAAGTTACAAAAAGATCAGTAAAAGTGAAACAAAATTTATATAAACAAAATGAGCACTTTCACAGAGCTGATGACACAAATTTAAACCTTCGTAGCTCTACAATGTTATTTTCAAATGCAAGAGAATAGGAAAATTACAAAAATCTCAGTGCAAAAAAAGATAGAAAATAAAACAATTACAAGTAATGCAACAATATCAAAATGTTACAACACAATATGGCAGTGGGAATACTGTACAAAAAGGACAAAATGACATGAGTACATTTTTATATTACCCACTTACACCATTTGAGTGAAATCAGAGAAAATAACACTCACATCATGATGAGCTCCAACATAAAACCAGATACACTTTACAAAGGATGAAATCTCCAACATCTCGCAATCTCAACGGGATATTTCAACGAGTGAGAGCGCATGCACACTGTCTCATAACACACACAGTGCCACCTGCTGACCACTCCAGGAACATACATGTAGCTACTGTTTATCTTAACTTAATACACTGAAAATAATGAGAATAATAAAATAACAGAATTTAACCTGCAAGGAAAGAAATAAATTTTAAGGTAATTTACCACCCGGTTACATTCTCCCCTGCAATAAGTCAGCGTCCTCGATGACTCATTCAATCACAAATTTCGGCATTCATCGCACCTTGTAATGCCTTCTCAAACAACGCAGTGCCAATACTGGTCAACACTTGAGACACCATATCTGTGGTGACACTTACTGCATGACAAGCAGACCTGGGTGCATGAAAAGGATTTGTGTGAACACCCGCAGTTGACCGTTTGCTTCTGCGCACAGCTGGAACTGGTACTTCTCTAAAATCAGAGTTACGCATGTCACCAGTCTCCAGCTCCTGCGACTGGCCATGTTCACCTGTAGCCCTCGGGAACACATCATCATATTCTGCAGAGTCTCTACCAGTATCCGTTAATTCTTGTACTTGGATACCTTCAGAGCTGTCACCTCCCAACTCTGAAGTAACTGGTGCCTCTGAAACCATTGGACTGTTTGCGGCCACCCTCACAGAGGGTTGCACAACCTCCTCTACCACTACAAAATCTGGCTCAGACATCAGATTTTGATCCATGATGACAGGCTTTATGTCTGGCCGAGATTTTTCCCTACTCCTAGGCCTAGGAGTGGGCACGGCACCTGGACGCAACTCCGACCTGTGAACCCTCTTCGACGGCCCTCCCTCTAAAGGTTCCACAGTGTAAGTTGTGCCTACTATTTCCACAACTTGGTACACAGTCGGGCTCCAGGCATCTTGAATTTTGTTCCTGCCTGGAGGCCGCTGGCACAGATATACCAACTCTCCCACACTGACCCGGGGTCAAAAAATGTCTTTTCATTCAGACGCGTCACTCTCTCTAGAGCATTCTCTTCTGAATACTCCCTAGCCTTCTCATGGGCATATCTCAGCCTCTCTTGATGCACAGACAACCAGTCTTGTTTCCGCTCAGAGACGTCCTCAATACCTAACAATGCATCAATGGGCAGATGTGGTTGTACCCCAAAAAAGAAGATAATAAGGGGAAAACCCCGTAGTAGCATGTGGAGTCACATTGTACGCATGGACTAACTCCGGCAAGTACTCAGGCCAATGCCGCTTGCGTTCTGGCGGTAATGTACGTAACAGGTTGTGAAGTGTTCGGTTGTACCGTTCACATTGGGCATTTCCCTGCGGTCTATACGAGGTCGTACGAGTCTTTTTCACCCCATAGAGTCTGCACAGCTCGGCGATTACCTCACTTTCAAAGTTACGACCTTGATCGGAGTGCAACCTCTCTGGGACGCCATACTTCATAAACCACTCCTTTAACAAGACCTTTGCTGTGGTATCGGCCTTTTGATCTTTTGTGGGAAACGCCTGTGTAAACTTTGTGAAAACGTCGGTAACAACCAAAACATTTTCACGCCCGTCAGAAGCAGGCTCTAAGACTGTGAAGTCCACCGCAATCACTTCCAGGGGTCTGGAAGCCAAAAACGCTCTCACAAGGGGCATGAACTTTGGGCTGAGGCAACTTTGTGAGGATGCACCGCTGACACTTCTTTACCCATTCCTCCACATCCTCATACATACCGGACCAAAAACACCTCTGCTTCAACAACCCCAATGTCCGTTCAATGCCCTGGTGCCCCAAATCGTCGTGCACACTTCGCAGCACTTGTTCCTTTAAACACCCTGGCAACAACAGTTGCCAGCAGCTCTCCCCAGAAGGGACATCTACCACACGATATAGCAACCCATTTCGTTCTTTTATGAGGCCCCACTGCTTCAGAAGGCATTTCACAGACCTGGACAGAGACTGTCTTTCCAGGTGAACTGGTTTCTTTTTCTTATCCCAGAACCCTCGAAACACCTGCAGAACAGGATCACTTTTCTGAAACTCAACCCACTGTTCCCTGGTGTATCCGGGAAGCGTATGAGTGTTACCTTGGAGAGCAGTGATAGCATCTTCCCCAGCCTCCAACGCACGAATTTGCCTCAACCTGCTGCATTCAACACCCTTCAATGCAAGTTCAGGTTCCAAGGTGGTACCTCGCCTTATTACACCGCAAATCGCTACACACTCATCCCAGTCAGCGTCTGGATAAAGTTCAGGCTCCCCTGCAAACTCCTGCCTAGACAGAGCATCAGCTGCAACGTTACTCTTGCCCGGTCTGTACTTCACCTCGAAGTTGAATACCGACAGCTGTGCTACCCATCTCTGTTCGATCGCTCCTAACTTGGCAGTTTGCAAGTGACAGAGCGGATTATTATCCGTAATCACCTCGAACCAAGACCCAAGTAAATAGCCGCGAAATTTCTCGACTACAGCCCACTTAAGAGCCAGTAGCTCGAGCTTCATGCTACTGTAATTACGATCATTTCGCTCTGCATTACGCAACCTGCGGCCTGCATACGCAATGACCCTCTTCACGTCACCCTGTTTCTGGCACAGGACGGCTCCTAAGCCATTCTGGCTTGCATCGGTTTCGAGAATGAAAGGACAAGTGAAGTCTGTGAAACCAAGCACAGGTGCTGTCGTCAGCTCCCTCTTCAACTGATTGAATGCATGGTCACATTCAGCAGACCACAGAGTGCTAAAGTGACGACCCCTCCTTACACATCTGCCTTCACTCGAGCACGCATTTACTAGGTCATGTAAGGGGCCAGCTATCCTAGAAAAACCCTCAATGAACTTTCTATAATAGCTGCAAAACCCTAGAAATGACCTCAACTCCTTGACGGTTTCTGGGGTCTTCCAATTACTGACTGCAGCAACCTTGTCTGGGTCAGGAGAAATCCCTTGCGCTGACACCTGGTGGCAAAGGAAACGCACAGAGTCTTGGAGAAACCGGCACTTGCCCAGCTTGACCTTTAAACCAGTCTCAGCCAACCGTTTCAGCACCATCTCTAACCTTTCTAGGTGTTCCCCAAACGTCTGTGAAAACAGCAAAATGTCATCTAGGTACACTATCAACACCTGGAAGATCAAGTCGCTCATGACAGCCTGCATCAGCCGCTGAAAGGTTGACGGTCCATTACAGACCCCAAACGTCATCCTCCGGTACTCAAATAAACCGAAAGGCGTGGTGAAACGCCGTTTTGGCCCTATCCCTGTCACTCACCGCGATCTGATGATACCCAGAGGCCAAGTCCGCAGTTGAGAAAAACTTTGCTCCCCTGAGGGCATCAAAGCTCTCGTCAATTCTGGGTAGCGGAAATGCGTCACGCCTCGTCTTGGCATTGAGTTTGCGATAATCTACGCACAACCGTAGCGACCCATCAGTTTTTCGCACCAGTACCACAGGCGAGGCGTAAGCACTCACACTCTCTTGAATGACACCCTTCTTCAGTAACTTAGTTATGTGCTCTCTAACCTATTGGTACTGATTTGGGGGAATTCGTCGGTACGGCTGATTCACTGGTATGTCATCAGTCAGATGTATCTCATGCTGAACCTTATCTGTATAACCCAAATCATCGTCCTCCAGGGCAAACACACTTGAATACTTGCTCAGCAGAGCTTTTAACTGAACCTGCTGCTCAGCAGTGCCTCCCATGTTGACATAATCTAAGACTGACTGGGCCTGAGGCTCAGAAACAGGACCTCCACCCATAGTGACTTGTTCTGTGTCTGCAGAGATTCGCTGAAACCTAACTTCGCAGGACGAACCCTCACTGTTACCACCTACCGGGGACAGCAAACCCAAACGGGCCCTAGGTTGAAGCCAAAGATCTTCCTGTGACAGGTTAAGTACTCTCACTGGACACACAGGTAACTCTGACGTGACCAAGGTAGGTACTACAACCAAACCTTCTGGTAAGGGCAAATTTGCTGGTTCTACCAACCACACAGAACCATCCTTTTTACTGCATTCAATCCCCTTAATCAGGACAGTGGCTGCCGACCAAGCTGGCACATGAGCAGGAGTCTTACCCACGACCCGAGCAGATGAAACTCGCTCAACTAACTCGACTGATTGTGCCTGCTGGAAGACTGCCCTCCAGTCAGAATCCAGCCTACCACCCAGCGTGGTGTCAAATTCAGCGTGAACAATCTGTCGGCACTTACTGATAATGTTCATTCCGATAAGCACAGCCACAGATGTTGGGCTAGGAGCTTCCTTCACGATCAAGAACCCACACTCGGGCAGGGTCATCCCCATAACCTCCACGTCCAGCTCCATGTAACCCAAATAGGGAATATCTAAACCGTTGGCTGCTATGATCTTCAGCCAGCTAGAAGTAGACAACACATCACTCTCATCCCCAAACAGGTGCTCTCGGAAAAATTCCTCAGTAATAGTACTGACCTGACTACCAGTGTCAAGCAAACATGACACTGGAACAGACTTGATTTTCAGTTCTACCATGGGGCAAGTTCCAACTGCACGTTCCAAGAAACGGTCTCGACTAGTTCCCTCAGGCGGTAAACCAGAAACTACCCCTTGTGCAGCCTGACTCATCGCAACAGAAGGACCTGGTTTTTCTTGACCTTCAGTGGTCCGGGTAGCACTTTTAGGTCTCCCACCCCGTCTCACAGTGCAGCGTCTAGCGATATGCCCAACCCCATTGCACCTGAAACAGATAGGTTCTCCCTTTTCTGTAAACCTGGGAGGAGAATTTGATGAAGGCGCGAAATTCTGCAGAACTGACACTGACCGCTGCACAGTCAATTCTTTGACCACCTTAGTGAGCTCTGAAATAGTCTGCTCTTGCTCACTTATTCGCTTGTCTTGCCGGGAAATTACCTGCAAAATATCATTCAACACAGAAGAGTTTTGATTCTCAGACCCGACAGAAGTACCTTCAGGTTTCCTTAACACTTCTAAATGGACCGGTCGACTATTTGCTACTCTGGTTGACCTGGTCTCTTCCATGGACCAGAGAATGGCCTCATTACGAATCTCAAGCAGGGTCAAATAGGGCTTTTCCCTGATTATTTTACGCAGCTCTCGCCTCAATGCGGCATCTCGCACGCCCTCTACAAACTGATCGCGCAAAATCCCCTGCTCGTTAGCCAAACCATCTGGGGACTGTTTCACAATGGAACTTAACAGGCGAGGGAGAGCATGAGAGTAGTTTTGGAGATCTTCCCCCTCCAATTGTTTGCGATTGTAAAACATTTGCAACAACTGAGTCCCACTACGCCGTTCCCCAAACGCGTCCCGCAAGAAAGTAAACAAATCACTGGCCTGTCTGGACTGATTTCCCACACATAAACGCACCTCTTCCAGTGCAGGCCCCCGCAAAAGTGAGATGATAAAGTCCAGCTGTTCTTCTTGTGTTTGGTCTCTCGCCCGTAGAACCCTTTCCACCTCCTCAATAAACTCCTCCTTCCATCTTTGTTATACTCCCCGCTAAAAGGTTGTACCTGGCGTTCACGGGGAACATAAATGTAAGAGCGGGTTGTATTACCCCCACCAGCAGCCCTATTGGCCAGAGTGTCATTCCTCCAATCATTTAAATCTTGAATTTGACCCTTTATTTGCTCTATGACATCATTCCCCACAGCCCCAACATCAGGGACTTGTCAGAGTCAGACATTTTCTACAGAAGTAGGTCAAAAAGCATTAACTCAGAATTAACTCAACTCAGTTGAAGATTAATGTCCTTGGTGCGAAACTCGTCCCACTTTCTGTCTTTTTTTTTTTTTTTTTATTACCTTAGACACACCCTCACACTAATGCACAGTTCCTGGGATGCAGCCATGAGATCCTGGAAGGCCATACGTTGACAGCAGGAAACGCATCAGTCTGGACCGATCTTCTTAGCAGCCGTCAAGCCTGGCACACAGGAAACCCAATCAGTTGCACGCTGACCACCTCATCTGCGATCCTCTGCACTCTGGAAGTCCTCCGCCTCTGTAAAATATTCACCACTGCCGTACTGTCTAACTAAACCGCTCTAAAAAAACCTAATCAGATTGAATAAACAGCCCCACTCCTGGTACCAAAATGTGTGACCGGGGATTTAAATTCACCACCAGGAACACATTGAGGGGTTCTACTTTATTGTTTATTCATTTACTGTTTTTGAGAAAATGATTCACTATCAAAAGTGACCTCTCAACTTAATTGAGAAGAAAGTTACAAAAAGATCAGTAAAAGTGAAACAAAATTTATATAAACAAAATGAGCACTTTCACAGAGCTGATGACACAAATTTAAACCTTCGTAGCTCTACAATGTTATTTTCAAATGCAAGAGAATAGGAAAACAAAAATCTAAGTGCAAAAAAAGATAGAAAATAAAACAATTACAAGTAATGCAACAATATCAAAATGTTACAACACAATACGGCAGTGGGAATACTGTACAAAAAGGACAAAATGACATGAGTACATTTTTATATTACCCACTTACACCATTTGAGTGAAATCAGAGAAAATAACACTCACATCACGATGAGCTCCAACATAAAACCAGATACACTTTACAAAGGATGAAATCTCCAACATTTGTTCACTGCGTAAAGAATCACATTAAATACACATCACATGAAAAGCACAACAACATTTGAAGAATAAAGTGTACAACATTTTCTTAATGTTAAATGAAACGGGCTAAACCGCATGGTATGACGTCATATCAGCATGGCCATTATACACGACATATCATTTCAAATACGACAGTTCTCCAAATCAACATAACAAAATATACATCCAAAATGGGTATTTAACAAAAATATAATCACAAATCAGTGTATTTACCCATGGATGATCACAATTTACAGAGAACACGCGTTGCTTGCACTGCTTGCAATTTCAACGAGTGAGAGCGCATGCACACTGTCTTATAACACACGCAGTGTCACCTGCTGACCACTCCAGGAACATACATGTAGCTACTGTTTATCTTAACTTAATACACTGAAAATAATGAGAATAATAAAATAACAGAATTTAACCTGCAAGGAAAGAAATAAATTTTAAGGTAATTAAACCACCCGGTTACATATGTAAGTGACAAACGTGGAAAAACATTTTAGTTCTGTGGGATCAAAACCGAATTGGTGACATCTAGAAATTCAGAGATATATATCACATAGGTCACTAACAGGCAGGCCGCGGTCCGGGTCCGGACCCAGAAGCTGTCCAATCCGGACCCTGACCTACGGCCAAAACAAAAGGTTATGATTTAAAACTTGACGAAGCGCTTCTATTTTAACCGGCGCAGCTTTTGCAGTCTTTACGGAAAAGGTAGTGGAAACGCACAGACCAATCGTCTGTGCATTCCTGAAGTAAACACTGCGACTCAACAGTGCAAGACAGATGAGAGAGAATTAGAGTAAAGTTACACGTGAAAGATAGATAGCTATACATGTAGAAAACAAAGGGAGAGAAACAGTCGAGTGAGACGGAGAAAGGGAGAGAAACAGACGAGTGAGACGGAGAAAGGGAGAGAAACAGATGAGTGAGACGGAGAAAGGGAGAGAAACAGACGAGTGAGACGGAGAAAGGGAGAAAAACAGACGAGTCAGACGGAGAAAGGGAGAGAAACAGACGAGTGAGACGGAGAAAGGGACAGAAACAGACGAGTGAGACGGAGAAAGAGAGAAACAGACGAGTGAGACGGAGAAAGAGAGAGAAACAGACGAGTGAGACGGAGAAAGGGAGAGAAACAGACGAGTGAGACGGAGAAAGGGAGAGAAACAGACGAGTGAGACGGAGATAGGGAGAGAAACAGACGAGTGAGACGGAGAAAGGGAGAGAAACAGACGAGTGAGACGGAGAAAGGGAGAGAAACAGACGAGTGAGACGGAGAAAGGGAGAGAAACAGACGAGTGAGACGGAGACTGATTTCTGTTCACACTTCACACTAAACCAGTGTGTCTCATATTAAAAGTGTTAATGTGAAACGCCATTATGAGACAAAACACACATGTTTTGAACAAACATATCCACTCAAATCTGAAGACAGCGTCCCTGAGACAGCTTTCCCAGGTCTGAGGGAAGTAGCCCTATACATCCTGACCATGTTTGGCTCTACATACAACTGCGAGGCAGCTTTCTCTGCAATGAATATAATCCAAACTAAATATGGTTCCAGGGTCACTAATGAGCACCTCCACATGTGTATGAGAACGGCCCTGGCTCCATTCAAGCCCAGGTTTAACATCCTGGCAAGCTAGAGCTCAGTTCTCTCACTGAGATATAAAAGGGAAAGTTAAGGACTTTATTTAAACATACACAATTTTCACATTTTATTTATTTTCTCTTATTTTGAAATGTAGCCCTTCTTTTATTTATTTAATGAGAGAATGTTATACATATCTACAATCATACAGATGTTCAGTTCTATGTTACGTGACAATAAATATTGTCAAAAGGTTTTTGAATTGTACTGAATTTATTTGATTTGACAGTCAGGTTGCTTGCTTGCAGATGTTGATACAACTACTAGGCTACTTAAATATATATCACACTAACTAGTGAGACATTATGATCTTCCGGACCTTTGCTTCAAGAAATTTTCTCTTACTGGACCTCTTTAAATTTTAGTTGAATACCTCTGGTCTAGTAGGTAAATATAATTAGACATTAGACATACCCTTTTTCACTCATCTGATTTTTATCTTTATGCTATGATGAAACATTTCTATTTTGATGAGGCACGAGGGCAACTGTGGTTAAAATGGTTTGTTTAGACTTAAATGTAAATTTCATTCATTCATTCATCTTCTACCGCTTATCCGAACTACCTCGGGTCACGGGGAGCCTGTGCCTATCTCAGGTGTCATCGGGCATCAAGGCAGGATACACCCTGGACGGAGTGCCAACCCATTGCAGCACTGTAAAAAATCCAACTTGCAAATTGTTAACTCAATTTAAAATTACAAGTTAGGTGGACAAATTTTTGAGCACAGTGTTGAGTTTACTCATAAAACAGATTTAACTGCACGTTTAGTACTATTTTGTCCAATGAAAATAAACAATTAAGTTGGTAAAACGTAATATTTTGATTTCATAATTCAAGCGTTTAACTTACTGTCATTGCGCATGTGCAGTCTGTTTCCGTAGCATTTTGCACAGGGTTTCCCCCTCATCAACTGCATTTTAGAAGGGGCTGAATGTGCTCTGGTTCAGGTAAGCTTTCTTTTAGCTTTATTATCAAAAATAACCTAAATAAATTACACAAATGCTTAACGTATAATGTAAAGTTGTGTTTTTGGAAAGGCTATTTTAAGGAATGTAATGATATCTTCCAATGAGCTCATTGAGGTCAGACAGCTAACGTGCTTCATTTGAAGGTCATGTACAGTACATTTTTAATGAAATGTATCAAATTACACGATTTTATTTTGTAAGTTATAGTTATTACAATAAACTGTATTTAAATGGATTGTGTGTTGTGGATGGAGTTAATAGAATTTCTAGTATTTAAGTCAGAGAAGCATACGAAAGCCATATGAAACACAGTCATACGACTAATGCCAATTACAAATGCTAAATTGAGAATGAATCTTTCTTTTTGGATACATCTTTGCTTGATTTGCGTTAGAGGAAGGCTTTAGGACCCGGCAGAATCCTCTGCCAGCTGGTCAGTTTCATTTCACCATCCGTGTTTTGCTTTGTTTAAATCAGTTTAGGCTAACTTTAATGCTAAATACGTGATTATTGATCAGAGAAACAGAGCACTACTTATGGGGAAAATGCGATCTACCATTACACGAGTTAATACCATTACACGATCAACAAGGAAAGCCGTTAGTATTGTTAAATAGAGGGGAAAACAGCATTTACATGTAAGTTATAGGGTATTCTTAACCTTGTTAACCGTGTGGTTATTTCTGATCTTAGACGTACAACATAACGTGCTTTACATAACATCCGGTCTCAAACAGAAAATAGATCATGTTGATTTATCACAAATGTCTAGTATTTTAGGAGCTTAATTGTTTTTTTAGTGTAGCTCTTCTTAGCACAATTTAACTAGTTAAATGTATCCATCCATCCATCCATTTTCTACCGCTTATCTGGGGCCGGGTCGCGGGGGCAGCAGTCTAAGCAGGGACGCCCAGACTTCCCTCTCCCCAGACACTTCCTCCAGCTCTTCCGGGGGAATACTGAGGCGTTCCCAGGCCAGCCGAGAGACATAGTCCCTCCAGCGTGTCCTAGGTCTTCCCCGAGGCCTCCTCCCGGTTGGACATGCCCGGAACACCTCCCCAGGGAGGCGTCCAGGAGGCATCCGGAACAGATGCCCGAGCCACCTTAGCTGACTCCTCTCGATGTGGAGGAGCAGCGGCTCTACTCTGAGCTCCTCCCGGGTGACCGAGCTCCTCACCCTGTCTCTAAGGGAGCGCCCGGCCACCCTGCGGAGGAAACTCATTTCGGCCGCCTGTATCCGGGATCTTGTCCTTTCGGTCATGACCCAAAGCTCATGACCATAGGTGAGGGTAGGAACGTAGATCGACTGGTAAATAGAGAGCTTCGCCTTGCGGCTCAGCTCTTTCTTCACCATAACAGACCGGTATATCGACCGCATCACTGCAGAAGATGCACCATTCCGCCTGTCGATCTCCCGCTCCATCCTTCCCTCACTCTTGAACAAGACCCCAAGATACTTAAACTCCTCCACTTGAGGCAGGAGCTCTCCACCAACCTGAAGGGGGCAAGCCACCCTTTTCCGGTTGAGAACCATGGCCTCGGACTTGGAGGTTCAACTATCGGCCGAATTCTCCTCTCCAGTACCCTGGCATAGACTTTTCTGGGGAGGCTGAGGAGTGTGATCCCCCTGTAGTTGGAACACACCCTCCGGTCCCCCTTCTTAAACAGAGGGACCACCACCCCAGTCTGCCAGTCCAGAGGCACTGTCCCCAGCCTCCATGCGACGTTGCAGAGGCGTGTCAACCAAGACAGCCCCACAACATCCAGAGACTTAAGGTACTCAGGGCGGATCTCATCCACCCCCGGTGCCTTGCCACCGAGGAGCTTCTCAACTACCTCAGTGACCTCAGCTTGGGGGATCGACGAGTCCACAACTGAGCCCTCGGCCTCTGCTTCCTCAATGGAAGACATGTCGGTGGGGTTGAGGAGAACCTCGAAGTACTCCTTCCACCGTCCGAGGATGTCCCCAGTCGAAGTCAGCAGATTCCCACTCCCACTGTAAACAGCGTGAGCAGGGCACTGCTTCCCCCTCCTGAGGCGCCGGACGATTTGCCAGAATTTCTTCGAGGCCAACCGATAGTCCTTCTCCATGGCCTCACCGAACTCCTCCCAGACCCGGGAGGGCTGAAGCTCGCTTGGCCCTCCGGTACCTATCAGCTGCCTCCGGAGTCCCCCGAGCCAACCAGGCTCGATAGGACTCCTTCTTCAGCTTGACGGTATCCCTTACTTCCGGGGTCCACCACCGGGTTCGGGGGTTGCCGCCACGACAGGCACCGGAGACCTTACGACCACAGCTCCGAGCGGCTGCGTCGACAATGGAGGTGGAGAACATGGTCCACTCGGACTCAATGTCTCCAACCTCCCTCGGGATCTGGTTGAAGCTCTGCCGGAGGTGGGAGTTGAAGACTCTGTCAAACGTTCCCAGCAGACCCTCACAGTACGTTTGGGTCTGCCAAGTCTGTCCAACTTCCTCCCCCGCCATCGGATACAACTCACCACCAGGTGGTGATCAGTTGACAGCTCCGCCCCTCTCTTCACCCGAGTGTCCAAGACATACGGCCGGAGGTCAGATGAAACAACCACAAAGTCGATCATCGACCTCCGACCTAGGGTGTCCTGGTGCCATGTGTACTGATGGACACCCTTATGCTTGAACATGGTGTTCGTTATGGACAAACTGTGACTAGCACAGAAGTCTAATAACAGAACACCACTCGGGTTCAGGTCGGGGGGGCCGTTCCTCCCAATCACGCCCCTCCAGGTGTCACTGTCGCTGCCCACATGAGCGTTGAAGTCCCCCAGTAGAACGATGGAGTCCCCGGTTGGAGCACTTTCCAGCACCCCTTCCAGAGAAGGCACTCCTTCCATTTGGCCCGTAAACACAAATAACAGTGAGAGACCTATCCCCGACCCTCAGTCGCAGGGAAACGACCCTCTCGTTCACCGGGGTGAACTCCAACACATGGTTGCTGAGCTGGGGGGCTATGAGCAAGCCCACACCAGCCCGCCGCCTCTCACCACGGGCAACTCCAGAGTAGTAGAGAGTCCAGCCTCTCTCAAGGAGTTGGGTTCCAGAGCCCAAGCTGTGCGTGGAGGCAAGCCCAACTATCTCTAGTCGGTATCTCTCAACCTCCCGCACCAGCTCAGGCTCCTTTCCCCTCAGCGAGGTGACATTCCATGTCCCTAGAGCCAGATTCCGTGTCCGGGGATTGGGTCGCCGAGGCCCCCGCCTTCGACTGCCACCCAATCCACATTGCACCAGCCCCTTACGGTCCCTCCTGCAGGTGGTGGGCCCACAGGAGATCGGCCCCACGTCGCTCCTTCGGGCTGAGCCCGGCCGGGCCCCGTGGGGTAAGACCCAGCCACCAGGCGCTCGCATGCGAGCCCCAGCCCGGGGGTAGGCTCGAGAGTGGGGCCCCGGTTGCGCCATACCGGGCGACGTCATGGACCTTGTTATTAAATCACTCATAAGGGGTATTTGAACCGCTCTTGGTCTGGCCTGTCACCCCTGACCTGTTTGGCTTGGGAGACCCTACCAGGGGCAGAAAGCCCCAGACAACATAGCTCCTAGGATCATTCAGGCATGCAAACCCCTCCACTACAATAAGGTGGCGGTTCGAGGAGGGGTAGTTAAATGTAATTTGGCATTATTATTTTGCTTTGAATGTGATTCATTGTATATTCTCATTTTTTGTATGTAATATTTATGTAGTGTTTTAAAAAATTAATGTCAATTTAGTTGGAATGTAACAATGCACATGTCAAACAGCGCTTGTTTTTCTTTAAATAGGTTTGGAATGCAGTGTAAACATTGCAAATTTGCCCACAGTAGCAGAGAGGTCATCTTGAAACACTACAGGCTTCGGCACTATCAAGGGCGATCCTGGCAGCATCCTTGCTTGTATACTGACTGCATCTGCACTTTTAAAACTTTAGGTGCGTTAAAAACACATTTGACAAGATCACACAAACACACTGCAGTTACTGACCACATTAGTTTTTCATGTGAGTTATGTGATTTCAAAGATGTTTGTCAGCCATCCCAGTTTTTAAACCATCTCAGAAATCATTTGAGGAGGCATGACACAGTCAATTGTCCTTTTAAAGGTTGTGAGCTGACAACAAATGTTCTTTCAACATTTAGTAGCCACATATCTCGGAAGCATAAATTTAAAGGTTTTGAAGATTTTAGTTCTTCTGTTACATTGCAATCTGGTTGTTTTGGAAGCAATGAAGAGACAGGGTCTGAAGAGTCAGGAGATTTTATGCAGAATCTGCAGTCAAATTTTACTGATGTCACTGTTCCTGCAGTTCCTTCTGAACATGAAACAAACGTGTATTTAGAGCCTGTAGAGTATAGAGCTCTAGAGCACAAACTTGCATCATTGATCCTTTACATGCAGACAATTTTGCATGTTTCAAAAAGTGCAATTCAGGATATATTAAGTTGGATGTGTGATATTGTTTCGTTGTCTAGATATAAAGCAAAACAATCAATCAGGGATATTCTAAGAAAGTATGAAAGCCACATTGATGAGTCATTGGCAGAAGAGCTTGCTGAATTGTTATCAGCAGAAGTGCTCAAAACAAATCCTGTTTTTATAGCCACTGCAAAGAAGGGTACTCTCTCAACAGAATACAGAAGGAATGCTTATTTTAAAGAGCATTTTCAAGTAATTGATCCTGTGGAGTACCGATTTCATAGACTACACCAAAATAGCTTTGTGTATGTCCCAGTGTTGAGGGTTCTTGAAGTGTTGCTAAACCGAGCAGATGTCTTGGAAAAAGCAGTTTTTGTTGAGGAGGATTTACCAGGACAGTACACATCAACTCGTAGTGGACAGTATTTAAAAAAAAAACAACTTCTAGGGGTACAAAGTGATTGCATTTCAGTGTCGATGTACACTGATGAATTTGAGGTTTGCAATCCCTTGGGGACTTCAAAAAAGATTCACAAAATCACAGCCGTTTATTGGGTGCTTCTGAATTTGCCTGCCAAATTCCGTTCTACTCTTCACTCAATACAACTTGCTCTGCTTGGAAAAAGCAGTGATATAAAACAGTTCGGCTATGACAAATTTTTTGATCCACTGTTAAAAGACATGAAAGACCTAGAGCAGAAAGGTGTGTTTGTTGAAGCACTGAATGCACATCTCAGAGGAACGGTGTATTGTGTATGTGCTGACAATCTTGGGGCTCACAGTCTTGCTGGCTTTCAAGAAAGCTTTCAGGCTGAAAACCTGTGTAGATTTTGCCAAGTCAGCAAAGATGACATACAGACACAATATGCTAGTTGTCTTCAGCTTCGAACAATTGAACAGCACAACTCCATTACAAATGAACCGAGGGACCACCATGAGCTTCAGAGCAGACTGGGTGTAAAAAAAGAATGTGTTCTCAGTAAGCATCTTTCTTTCTTTCACCCAATAACAGGGTTCCCACCAGATGTCCTACATGACACTTTGGAGGGAATTGTTCCATTTGAGTTATCAGTTTGCTTAAAAGAACTCATCACAAAGAGACATTTTACTCTTGATGTTCTGAACAAATGTATTAAGTCCTTTTCTTACAAGGACTCAGACAGAGTAAACAGACCCAAATTAATTTCCCAGTCCAGTTTCTCAAAGAAAACCATAGGTGGGAATGGTCATGAGAACTGGGCATTACTACGCTTATTACCATTACTGATTGGTAATCTTGTACCCAATTCTGAGCCTGCTTGGGAAATTTTGATGGACTTGAGAGAGATAGTGGAGTTGGTCATGTCTGCAAAGTTTTCAGAAGAAATGCTATGCTTTTTAGAACGAAAAATTGTAGAACACCGACAACTGCTCAAAGACAAAACTTGAAATTGCGCCCAAAACACCACTATGTGGAGCATTATCCACACCTGATTCGCTGTTTTGGACCATTAGTTGAGCTTTGGACGTTCAGATTCGAGGCAAAGCACAGCTATTTCAAAGGTGTTGTGCGTGATGTCCACAATTTCAAAAACATTCCACTCACCTTGGCAACTAAGCAT
Source organism: Tachysurus vachellii (assembly GCF_030014155.1). NCBI lineage: Eukaryota > Metazoa > Chordata > Actinopteri > Siluriformes > Bagridae > Tachysurus > Tachysurus vachellii. The sequence continues at coordinate 9,102,499 of NC_083477.1, read as the reverse complement.
CAGCTTATGATGGCCCATTATCTCAATGGTCCAAGTCTCTTTTCATCACCTTTGTCTGTGCAGAAGGTAAAAACTGTAAGAACTTGTACATTGGAAGAACTGCAGAAGACTGCAGTTCGTAAAAAATACCCGCACAAAGAAGTTTTGTCACTTGCGTCTGATGTGCATTTGCATGGAATTCACTTCAGTGAAGGCATGATTTTGTCCTCAGGTCAATGCAGTGGCTTGCCTGATTTTTTCAGAATACTCTGTGTACTTGTCAATGCTAACAAGGTAGCCTTCCTTTGCAAAAGGCTTTCGTCATGGTACATTGAGCACTACAGGTGTTACGAGTTTTCTGAAACAAGTGCAATTGAAATACTTGAGCCAGAGGATCTAAATGATCCTCATCCTCTCACATCATATAAGGGAAGGAACATGATTGCACTAAAGAGATTCCTTCTCCATTAATTGTTTTTCACATAGCCACACAATGATTTCCTGATTTGAACTTTAACGTAACAAAGTATGTCACAGGTTGAAGGAACTGTTCTCCGAAATGTAAATTACATTTTAAACCTGTATGACTTCCTAATGCAGAAGACAAAAGCGGGTGTTTTAAAGTGATAGTTCACCCAAAAAATCCAGTAATTCCAAAACTGTAAGATCTTTGTTGGTCTTTGGAACACCAATTAAGATATTTTTAATTAAATCCGAGTGCTCTCTGACCTTCCTTAGACAGCAAGGGTCTTCAACATTCATGCACTTGAGTCGGTCTTCTTTATAAAAGCACTAGGCCCCAAATAAATAGCTCAGGTGAGGCAGTGGGTTTCCATGTGACATCAGGGGTTCAACTGTGATTTTATGAAGCCATGAGAATACTTTTTTTGGTACTCTCCAAAATGACACTAGGGTGATGTGGAGGAGAAGAATTGTTGAATAAAGGTATTTTTCACACACAAAATATTCTTGCAGCAAATTATGTAATTTTGAAAGTTTAAATTTTTGAACTACCCCCTTTAAGTCATTTAACATGTTACCACATATAAAGCTTTGCTATATACTTAATGTACTTTTAATCAGAATTTTGTTTTACAGAATATGCGGCTCCGTGTTGTGTTGGCCCCTGATAATATTAGGAGGCTGGATATTTTGCAAAATCTCACTTCGGTTGAACATTTGAAAACAATTATTCAAGAAAGGCTTGAAATCAAGGATGATTTTCTGATTCAGTTTGAGGATCCCGAGTTCGGAAATGAACTCTGTAACTTGACCAATATAACAGAGCTTCCACCAGAAAGAGCAGTGCTGAAGATCATCCAGAAAGTACCTGAAGATTCAGAACTAGAGACCTCGATTTCCTCTTTAGACACTGCCAGTATGTCCTCCCCATCTGATAGCTCAAACCAGAGTTTCCCCTTTGTGTCTGTGAGACAGCGTGAAATGTCTTGGTGGCCATTTCCTTTTCCGATTCCCAAGTTCTCTTATGATGTTGAGTTGCGGCTTGAGAAAGGGAATGATAATTTTAAAGAAGATGGAATACTGCTCACAGTACCAAGAGAAATGAAAATGGACATCCTGGATAGCATAGCTCAGGCAATTTTTTCATTCAAAGCTTACCCAAACAATCAAGAGTTGGAGTCTGTGTCTGCTGCTCTGATTGAAAAGTATCCATGTCTGAAGGACCCAGGCTCAGGAACAGGTTATCACAGCTGGACTATGAGCATCAAATATAAGGTTGGGAACTACCGCCAGAAAATACGAACGGCAGGTTGCTCTGAAGTTACTGTGAACCAAAAAAAGTGAACAATGACTCTAGATGTTTAAAGAAAGCAAAGAGATGTGAGGTAAACTTCCTCCCAGACAACCCAGTAGGGCAGACAGATTGTTCCTTACAGAAGGAAAAATATGCACTACAAGAGGAAATGAAGAAGAAACATTTCAGCATGGCAATTGTTGACTCCAAAATGGAACTGACATTCTCTCTGAGAAGGAAGGAGATAGTTAGTGAAGAACCTCTTGTGGCTGATGTCCTAAAACAATGGCCAGCATTGTTTTTGGAAGATCAAGTGAGTTTATGTATTTGAGATTATTTATTTATTTATGTAAAGATTAATTAACTTGTGTAGTCTTAATTTTTACTGTTCACTGTGTGCGTGTTTTAAGGTCTGTGCCGAGTTTTACAGAATTACACAAACCAACCTGAAGAGTACCTTTTTGTCTTCTTTGAATGAATATGCACCAAAGATGATCATGTTGTACCGATCACGTGGTGGAGCCTATGGAGATGAAATGAAGACCCTCCTAGACCAACTTGATCAAGTAATTATTTAGTGTCAAATCATGTAAACATATTGTAAAATTTGTACCCTGTGAATGAGCATAATACTGGCCCTTAAAAGGTGTAAGCCCTAATCTTTTGGTTGAATATAACATGCATAAAACCCTTTCTGTGTTTTTCAGGCTTCTGATGTGCTTGCTCAAAGAAAAGCTACAGCTCTCAAAGGTCTACCTTTGTTTATGAGGGAAAAGTCTGGAAACTTCCTGAAGACTTGCCTGGTAAGTGATTTATCAGTCTGTTATCAGCATATACTCTCATACCTGAGGTACAGATCATGTAAAGAGAAAACAGTTTTGTCTGGTGTCCGAAACTAATCAGCTAACTGTTCTATAAGCTAAACAGCAGGGGAAAGAGTAGAATGGAGGAGGCAAAGTGTTGCCAAAAATGTATTTATTGAATAATCCTGGTTGAATACTTATCAGAAATGAGTCTGACAGCACAAATTTTAAAAAGTGTTACACTATATTGCCGAAAGTATTGGGACACTCCCCTTTAAGAACAGGTTTGACTACTTTAGTAATTTCCATGAGTACAAATCTTAATGTATAGGCATATAATGATATTCTAAGGAATTGTGTGCTTCTAATGTTTAACCGTTTTTACGGGCCCCTTTTCTCTTCTAACATGAAAATGCCTCCGTGTATAAGGCAAGGTTAAAAAAGAATTGATTGATTCAGCCAGTGTGGAAGAACTTGACTGGTCTGCATAAAGCCAAGTCCTAATAAAAGCTGAACACCTTTGAGTGTTTAAGTGTTTACTTTAAGTACAAGACATTGGTGTTTGGTGATGTTTTTGGCTCAGGGTCTGCATTTATATTCCCACCAGAGGTATTCAGCTGGGATTAAGCCTTTGCCTTCTGCAGTCAAGTTCTTCCATACTGACAGTCATTTCTTTGGGAATCTTTCCTTATGCACAGCGGCATTGCTATTTTTGAATAGAAAAGAGTCCTGTTAAAATGATTAGAAGCACACAATTCTATAGAATATTATTATATGCTTAAACATTAAGATTTGTACTCATGGAAATGACTAAAGTAGTCAAACCTGTTCACTAGAAGGGGGGTGTCCCAATACTTTTGCCAACAGGGTGTATATGCAAGCAAACAATGGAAAATTGCGGCATGTGTGATTTCTGGGTGACCTATCTCAAACAATATAAAAATCTTTTTGTGGTAAAGCAGTATTAAATAAATTATGGGTTATAATTCTGTCTTTATGCTGCTTTTTACTGCAGGACACAGACCCAGAAGACACTCGTACAAAAGGAATGAAGATGGGGGTCTTAACTATCATTGAAGATGATGTTGCCACCATCCATTCAATCCCAAATGTAAGGTAGTTGTAGAGGAGCAAGTTGTGCTGGATAATGTGCAAGACTTCCCTACAGCTGTTGCTCTCCTATTTGGCTTGATTTATGCCATCAACATTAGCTATCCTAAAGAACTAAAATACACTTTTGAAACTATTCAGAAAGTGTTTATTGGCCTTGACCCCCAGTGCTCTGCAAGAGTCCAGTCCTTCAAAACCAAATTGTTAAAGTTGAAGTAGCTGCAGTTCATATGGCTAATCAAAAGTGCAAGTTCTGATTTTGTTTTTGTTTGTTTTGTAACAACATATGCCAAAGTCAGTTTTGAGTTTTATTGTAAGGTTTTATGACTTTCATGTTACAACAGTTGTAATGCTTGATTGCTCTAGCACATGTGTTGAAACACTGCTTGTTTATTGCTGCAGCATTTTAAGTTTGTTATTCTGGCACTTTGAGAACAATTTTTTTTTACTCCAGCACTTTAAAAGCTTTTTTTGTATTTTCTTCAACAGTTTAAAAGCATTTGTGCTGGTTTACTCCAGCATTTTAAAGACATTACAAGTTTGCCTTTTTTGCCTTTTATTTTATAACAATTTTATGTATATTTTTTATTTTTAATTATTTATTTTATTTTGATGACTGGAGTGGAACTATATCTGAGTCCAATTTTTGCAGTTAATGTTGACAGAAAATGTGTCGCTTGGCAGATTTGTAAAATAAATATTTTTCTGTAAAACCGAGTCTTTTTTTTATTGTGTTTACAGTATGGTTGCAATCTCTGTGTTTGATTTTTAATGTGAATGCCATACAGGAATTTGTGGACGAAGTTTGAATGGAAGATTTAAAGCTGTACATTAAAAGAAGAAAATTAAGTTGAACCAACTTAAAAATTGAGGTAATTTGCTGCAAAGCTTTTTTGAGTTTACCGAACTTCAGGGCTGTAGTTCTTCTTACTTGTTTCTTAAAGTTCACTCAACCCGCTTTTTAACTTTAAACGAACTCATGATGAATAGTTAGATGTACTTACTGAGGAAGGTTGGATCTACCTACTGATGAAGGTTAGATGAACTTACTGAGGAAGGTTAGCTGAACTTAAACTAGCAGTTTCAATCCACTTTCTACAACGATTTGGCATAACTTTAACCACGGAAGTTGAGTAAACTCAAAATTGCTTTGCAGCAAATTTACTAAATTTTTTAAGTTAACTCAACTTTTTATTTTTTACAGTGAGGGCACACACACACTCTCATTCACTCACGCAATCACACACTAGGGACAATTTTCCAGAGATGCCAATCAACTTACCATGCATGTCTTTGGACCGGGGGAGAAAACCGGAGTACCCAGAGGAAACCCCCGAGACACGGGGAGAACATGCAAACTCCACACACACAAGGTGGAGGCGGGAATCGAACCCCAACCCTGGAGGTGTGAGGCGAACGTGCTAACCACTAAGCCACCGTGCATGTACGCTCTATGACTAAAGGTTTCTGTGCACCATAATACCCATATGTGTGTCTTCACCATCATACCCATATATGTGTCGTCTTCACCATCATACCCATATGTGTGCCAAATTGTTGACACAAAATTGGAAGCACAAAATTGTGTGCAATGTCTTTGTATAGTGTAGCAGTATAACTTCACTTCTCTGGAATTAAAGTGCCCAAACATGTTCCAGTATGGAAAATGCACAAACAGCAATGTCTATTAAGACCGTTTGCCACGGTCAGATTGGTAGGATTAGAATAGTCTACGCAGAGCCTTGACTGCAAAGCCTACTGAACACTTTTGGGATAAACTGGAAAAATGACTGCACCCCAGACCTCTTTGCTATTGCTGCTGTATGAGCAAATCCCAACAGTTCCAAAGTTCTTGTGCAAAGAGTAACTAAATCTGGAGTGGGATGTTCAAAACACATCTCAGAGTCATGGTCAGATATCCACAAAATTTGGCCATTCATTGTATACATATATCTTTTAATTGAAACACAAGTTATTAATTGATTTAATAAGAAATCTGCTAATGATAATTTATCCAATCATTTTATTGTTTTTTACATTTTAATTGTTTATAATGTATATTTAATATTTTATTGAATTCACATAGAATTGAACACCTCACTATATATGTACAAAATTTAATTACATTCTACAAGTTTTTTTTAAATAAATACATTTTTATTTTAGAGCGGAAGAATAGAGAAAGAGACAGGGGATCCTCAGCAAGGATAAAGATGAGCTGAGTGGATTTTTCACTAGACTATAGACAGATTGTTCTTTGTCATTATTAAACATGTAGTACAGATGCAATCTATAAAATGTAGATTTGTAGATTCCTTTTCAGGTTTTGTAGAAAATTCAGGTTCAGTAGTAAAAGTTATAGATAAAATCATATAGCTCTTCTGTAAGACACTGATGAAATACAGTAACAGGGCTCTCAAGTTTTGAAGACAGGCAAGAGTGACATATTTTAAATATGTCTAGCCCCCCAAGAACATTTATGACATAAAACAGTCCAAAACATAATATTTTAGTTAAACAAAACATAATAAATTATACAATGTAGTTCTGGTGGTTAGTAGCCTTATTTTTCTGAGATGTAATTCATGATAAATTCATTATTTTATAAAATGTCATAAAACCGGGCCCCCTGGCACCATCTCAGGGCCCCCAGTTTGAGAACCACTGGCCTAGACTACTTGTTCTGAGCAGGTTTTGTCAGTGAACAGGCTGTAAAACTGTTGGCTAAGATAAAGACACTCATGAAAAACTCATGCTGATTATCTGGGAAACATCTCTAACAGCAGTCAAAATGTCATTGTTTGTGTCAAACAAGTTGTGGATTTGTTGTAACATTACAACAGGAGATCATGATTTACTCTGTGCTCAAAGTGATGCTCGCAGCTCCAGTGGTTTTCTCTGTTCCAGGATATGCTTTTTTTCATTGGTTGTTGCGTTAAATCCTACCCAGATACGATAGTGCTATTTTCTGATTGGCTATTCTGTAGCCTCTTTTTTTGATTGGCTGATAAGTGTCAGGCTCGACTAAGAACTCCAGAGCAGACGCACTTGATTCCTGCCGGGCTCCATAGAGACGGCGGTGCGGGCTGATACATTTTGGGTGCTGTGGCATATTAAATATATGATAAATAGTAAGTTTTTCTGCGTGACAAATACAATGTGTGGCGGGAGAACGTGACAAAAGACCGAAATAAGTGACTGTCATGCTCAATGCGTGATACTTGAGAGCCCTGCAGTAATATACATTAACTCCTGTCATATGTGCATATATGTTTAATTTGACTGACATCAGTAGCGGTTGCAGAGGAGGGAGATGAAGGAGAAAAAAGGATCAGACAGAAGAGGTTGGAGGAGCCACAACTGCTATTTGATGTAACAAATCCAATATTGTTGCTGCCGATGTTGCTCTTAATCCAGTCTTGGTACTGAGACACTCTGGTGTACACACCGGGAAAATTGGGTAAAGCACAGCCATTGCCAAAGCTCACAATCCCTGAACCCAGACTCCATTCTCCTGGACCACTAGTGGGCCTCCAGAATCACCCTGCATGGACAACAAACTGGTAGCTACATATCTGTTTGTTCTATTTTCTATAACACCGAACTGTGAGCAGAAATATTATGACACGGTGAGTTTCCTACCTGGCATGAGTCTTTTCCTACCTGAGCTAAACCAGCACACAGCATATTGTCTGTTATAGGACTATATGCTGTTGCACAGTCACTGTTACTGACAATTGGCATCTGCACCTCCTGCAGGGTTTGAGGGGACGGCAGACTCACTGTGAATATCCAAGATATTTTAGATTATTCAAGATTTTATCTTTTTTATATAAATTTATATAAACTTTGCTGAAAAATCTAATTTGGTCTGATTAGCTACCATCCACCAAAACAACATGGTGAGCTACCATCCACCAAAACAACATTATTTTATGTCACATGGTGAGTTTCCTACCTAGCATGAGTCTTTTCCTACCTGAGCTAAGCCAGCACACAGCATATTGTCTGTGACAGAACCAGATCCATATGCTGTTGCACAGACACTGTTACTGACAATTGATTATTTATTCACTGTACATATGTGTACATATATCTATATATTACATGCTGTACATATGCTACATATCTATGCTACATATTTATGCTACATATGCTACATATTCTGCACTTGTCTATTGGCACAATTGCTACTCTTTGCACTTCATGGTAGATGCAAAACTGCATTTCATTGCTGTGTACCTTTACTATGCAATGACAATAAAGATCTATCTATCTATCTATCTATCTATCTATCTATCTATCTATCTATCTATCTATCTATCTATGTTGTAGTTGTTGGAAAACAAAACATGAAACATTTGTTTTTTCTTGTACTATTATTTTAAACTATAACACAAACTACAAGACACCTATGTGATTTTGGATAAAAACGCTGTTTTAAATGTGTAAAAATGTACAGAATTCAGAGAAAGGTTGCTGATGTACATGAATGAATATAAATGATGACAGAAGATGATGACTGAAACTGTACTCTCCTCCACAATGTGGAAACTTGAGTACTCCTTTCATCTCAGAAACTAAACTTAACAAAATAATGTCTGAGATTCCTAGTCATAATTACGACTTGGGGGTCATTCATATTCCACTATTGGGAAACGTATATTTATGATTATTCTGATAGTGTAATGAGTCTGTCTGTGTTTTACCCTGTTTCTGTCTGCTGTCTTTCCCTGTTGTTAATTGTTTGCTCCGCCCACTCATTGGTTACCATGGACATTAATTGAACTCCATCTCTCCTTCAGGTGTGTTGTCTTTGTCTCTGATTGTTTCTGCGCTGTAATTGGTTCCTGTCTGTTATTTATACTCTGTATGTTCACTTCCCTGGTGTTGGTCGTTTTTGCATGTTGGATGTTGGTGTGCCTGTTCCGTTGCTAGCTCTGTGCTCTGCCTTGTTCTGTCTGTCTGTCTGCCTGCCTGCCTGCCTGCCTGTTCCCGTTTCCTGTTAGCTCGGTTTGCTGTCTTGTTCTGTCTGCCTGTCCGTTCAGCCGTTTTTTTGTGTTTTGGATTATTAAAACTCTAAATCTGCATTTGGATCCTCACTCGCCTTTGTCCTGCATCAATACAGATAGCATGTGAGTGCCCATTAGTCACATCATACTTTACTTTATTGTTAATGACATTAAATACCTCAGTAACATGTTTCATGCATGTAAAGACTTCTTGTATATAATGAAGAATCTCAATAAAATTAAATCACATTGTGTTTATTCATCTATTTCAACAATGGGCATTGTCACAAAGCAGGTTTACAGTTATTTAATGTACATTTACATCCATAAGAAGCAAGTCAGAAGTGAATGGTATTTATGTTGAAGAAAGATAGAGATAAAATACTCCGAATGGAGTCTATTTTATTCTAGGTCATATGGAAAAAAAAAAGGGCATCTTTCAGAAATTGCTTTACCCACAAAGTCACACAGCCTTCCAGCAGATGATGCCAGTTGAAAAGAGTTTGAAGATACATGCTGCTGTCACTGTTATATACTGTATCAGGCAGAATAAAGCCATAAACAAATTCACTCAATTATTTAAAGCATCAAAAATGGTAATGATGCCAGCTGGTAATGAAAGAGGAGCAAATTCTGAAACTCAATTTCACACTTAAGGGGTTGCGATTAAATGTTGGAAAACTGATAAAACACTGAATGATGGAGGGTGTACTTTTTTCCCCATGACTGTTTATTAAACATGAATTCATCAGAAATTAATTTGAAACTAGAAATTCTCATGATTAAAACGTTCTTTGTAACAAATATGCCTAAATTTGCTTTTGAATATTTATGCAGACTTTAGTTTTCAGACACAAGCTTATAGGTTTTGTCTCTTCGTTTCACATGAAAATAACAAGCTTTGTAGAAAATTAAGTTCAAAATTTAAGTAAAGACTGTTAGATTACTTTCTGTGCTTGGTGCTTGTGTCTCTAATTTGGCTAACATCGCTAGTAGGTGAATAAGGACGGGAGAAGGAAGGGGATGATGGTGAAAGAAAAAAGGCAGAAGAGGTTGGGGGAGATGTAACTGCCAAATGAGAATGCAACAAATTCTGGTTGATTGTTGCCTGTGTTGCTATTGATCCAGTCTTCGTACTGAGACACTCTGGTATACCCACTGGGTATAGATGGAACAGCACATCCACGTTGAGTGTTAAAGCTCACAATCCCACCCTGAATCCAGCTTCCATTAAATTTCACCTCCAGTGGACCACCAGAATCTCCCTGCAGGGACAAAACGCTGTTATTTAAATATATGCTCCTTTATCACAATTAATATGACAGGTTTTAGATTTCCTACCTGGCATATGTCATGTCCACCCACAGGAGAGAGAGCACACATCATACCGTCTGTGATCATAATTGGTGTTAATATTTGTGCACAGTCACTGTTATCGATAATCTGCAACTTCACCTCCTGCAGCTTTTGAGCGAGCTGCAAATCTGTGGAGACCCATTATGAATTTTTACCAACATGTTCATCATAATGAAAGGTGCTGAAAAATCCACACTGATCTGACCAGCTACCATCAATGAAAACACAGGCTAAGCTAATCATACTGTAAGCCATCTTTGCCAGCCAATAGAATATTTTTCAGCCACTTTACTCTCACTCTTTCAGTGTATATTTTTAATATTTTCTTTTAATATTATCTAATCTATGATGTTACATTACTAGTATTTGTTTAGAACATTTGAATCCAACATCACACCAGATGGCAGATTTGGCCTATTGGCTTAATAAGTGTGGTTTGTTTTTCAGTAATATCTCAAGGCAAAGAATAATAGACTTCTTACTGTTTTACTGCTTATACTGTTTATTTTTCCAAATAATTGAAATAAATTATGTGAAGAACTTACTAATATTACTGATTTTACCCCATCCTGTGGCCCAGACATTGGTACCACTTGGAAAAGAACTGGTGCTTGCAGCAAGACACACCGGACGGAAATAATCATTAAACTGCACTGAAGAGGAGAGCTGGACTAGTGCAATGTCATTGACCAGAGTGTTATCATTATAGCCTTCGTGGATGATCAGTTTAATAGCATTTATTGTCTCCATTACAGTCCCATTTTCAAGTCGTCGTGAGACTGAGATTTGAGGTGCAGTAAAACTGAAAATGAAAAAAGTGATATTGAGTAATTTGTCACCATTCATCCTATATTTCCCCTTATATTCTACATATATTTACAAAATATATTTATGTATGTTTATAAAGTTTACATTTATAAGTAGCTTTAACCTGTTTACAGTAAACTGTTGGACACTTTATAAGTTGCACAAATTGAACATACAAATAATTATATTATTATTGCATAGATACTTTTGACATTTTTCTCAAGAAAAATTTCTCACGGTATTCCGTTCATTTCCAAACAGTGAGCAGCTGTTAAGACCCAGTTCTGACTGATCAGACTGCCACCACAGAGGTGGTTTGCTGACTGAACAATAACCTGCCAAGGCCAGGAACCAAGAGCAGCATCTTGACCACCAACAATCTTGTTGTTCAGTGGAGCCTGACCACAAACTGGGAGAAAAGGAAGAGATCACAGAAACAAACGTACACATTCTAACTTTACGAGCAACTATTAACAAAAAAGACAAAAAAGGTGTGTGTGTATGTTTAAGAGCTTACCTCTGAGCTGAGACACTGAACCTAAAAAAAGGAGAGAGGGACACAGAACTCTGAGCTCTATTAAACAATAATGAAGCTGTGCGATTTTACTTGTAGCTGTTGCAGATTACAATGAGAGAAAAAAATCCTTCAAGACTTTTAATTAGATATGTTTGGGCACTCTTAAGAATCTTCTGTCTTGTGGAACAAGTTTGGGTTTCGATAAAGAGCTTATACAGTTGTGTGCTTCTAGGATGGGTGTGATCACATTTAGAGGATCACATACGTATGCCCATATAGTGAACAGAGTGTTTGTGTAAAGAATATGTGCTCAATGTCTGTGCTAAATAAAAAATAGCAAATAGCAATTCAATTTCAAAGATATTTTTTAATTAATCATTTGTAACACATCCTAATAAATAAAAAGTCTTTGTCATGGAATAAATTAATGATATTATTATAGTGAAAATGATGAATCACATTTTTCAGTCAAATTGCATAGGAAATTAGTTTATATTAAAAATTTACCAATAACAAATATACAGAGCAAAACACTTCAGTTGGCCATGAGCAGGGTTAGTAATTATACTTTACACATTCCAACAGCTCCAGGGCAAAGATAGAAGAGTAAATAAGTGCTTGCATTTTGGTCTTAGTGTTTAAACAGCACTTTATATCAACCATAAGGTTTTTACTTACAAAATGACGATTATAGTCACATTTTCAATTTTTTAGACAAATTCCATTGCTATTTTATTAAGCAATAAACAATTTAACAGTGTAACATAATTTTTCTCGAGAGTCTCTTCACAGTGAAGTACTGGATTTGTTTAGTTTTATTAAGTATGCAAATGTAAATGCAAATTTAATTAGATGATTCCTCATTATAAATTGTAATGTATATACTTTTGAAAAAAAAAAGACTTATTAATCTGTATTGTCTTGCTTTAAATATAATATGTACTTCCTTTTACACATACCTGTAGCATTAAGGAATAGAGTGCATACAACACACACGACTTTCCACAAAATGATCTTCATGGTGTACTCTTTCCTCTGGCTCCTGTTGTCCTGTGTCTCTAAATGTTTTAGATATTTTCTGTTAATCCAGGCATGTATAAAACTATTTTCTTCCTGTTTAACCGGCAATACACCCTCCCACACTGACACTGAACTTTTCTTTCCTTTACGTTTTAACTCAAAATTCTAAGTGAAAGCAAAACTGACTTGAGATTTATTTGAGAATTCTTCAAATTTAGGAAATTCATTATATTCTAGGATTCTATATTCTTTTTATTGCCATCACTCTAGTCAATGAATTTCCTAAATAGAAGAATTCGAAGAATTCTCAAATAAATCTCAAATGAATTGTTCCAGGAAAAATGTAATTAGAACTTTCTATAACCAATTATTATTAGTGGATTGTTCAGAGAAAACTAACGGCATATGTAAGTGACAAACGTGGAAAAACATTTTAGTTCTGTGGGATCAAAACTGAATTGGTGACATCTAGAAATTCAGAGATATATATCAGATAAAATTTTACTACAAACATAAATCAGTGAATCCAGTTCTAAGAAAGCTCTCCTTTCCAAGGAAGATATCTGTTTTATTTGTTTGGTATATTTCCTCCTGATCTCAAGTCAGTTTTGCTTTCACTTAGAATTTTGAGTTAAAACGTAAAGGAAAGAAAAGCTCAGTGTCAGTGTGGGAGGGTGTATTGCCGGTTAAACAGGAAGAAAATAGTTTTATACATGCCTGGATTAACAGAAAACATATCTAAAACATTTAGAGACACAGAACAACAGGAGCCAGAGGAAAGAGTACACCATGAAGATCATTTTGTGGAAAGTCGTGTGTGTTGTATGCGCTCTATTCCTTAATGCTACACGTATGTGTAAAAGGAAGTACATATTATATTTAAAGCAAGACAATACAGATTAATGAGTCTTTTTTTTTCTTCAAAGTATACACATTACAATTTATAAAATTTATAATGAGGAATCATCTAATTAAATTTGCATTTACATTTGCATACTTAATAAAACTAAACAAATCCAGTACTTCACTGTGAAGAGACTCTCGAGAAAAATGATGTTACACTGTTAAATTGTTTATTGCTTAATAAAGTAGTTAGCAATGGAATTTGTCTGAAAAATTGAAAATGTGACTATAATCGTCATTTTGTAAGTAAAAACCTTATGGTTGATATAAAGTGCTGTTTAAACACTAAGACCAAAATGCAAGCACTTATTTACTCTTCTATATTTGCCCTGGAGCTGTTGGAATGTGTAAAGTATAATTACTAACCCTGCTCATGGCCAACTGAAGTGCTCTGTATATTTGTTATTGGTAAGTTTTTAATATAAACTAATTTCCTATGCAATTTGAATGAAAAATGTGATTCATCATATTCACTATAATATCATTAATTTATTCCATGACAAAGACTTTTTATTTATTAGGATGTGTTACAAATGATTAACTAAAAATATCTTTGAAATTGAATTACTATTTGCTATTTTTTATTTAGAATAGACATTGAGCACATATTCTTTACACAAACACTCTGTTTACTATATGGGCATACGTATGTGATCCTCTAAATGTGATCACACCGATCCTAGAAGCACACAACTGTATAAGCTCTTTATCGAATCCCAAACTTGTTCCACAAGACAGAAGATTCTGAAGAGTGCCCAAACATATCTAATTAAAAGTCTTGAAGGATTATTTTTCTCTCATTGTAATCTGCAACAGCTACAAGTAAAATCGTACAGCTTCGTTATTGTTTAATAGAGCTCAGAGTTCTGTGTCCCTCTCTCCTTTTTTTAGGTTCAGTGTCTCAGCTCAGAGGTAAGCTCTTAATCAAACAACACACACACACACACACACACACACACCAACACACACACACATTTTTTGTCTTTTTTTGTTAATAGTTGCTTGTAAAGTTAGAATGTGTATGTTTGTTTCTGTGATCTCTTTCTTTTCTCCCAGTTTGTGGTCAGGCTCCACTGAACAACAAGATTGTTGGTGGTCAAGATGCTGCTCTTGGTTCCTGGCCTTGGCAGGTTATTGTTCAGTCAGCAAAATTCCTCTGTGGTGGCAGTCTGATCAGTCAGAACTGGGTCTTAACAGCTGCTCACTGTTTGAAAGTGAATGGAATAGCGTGAGAAATTCTTCTTGAGAAAAAAGTAAAAAGTATCTATGCAATAATAATATAATTATTTGTATGTTCAATTTGTGCAACTTATAAAGTGTCCAACAGTTTACTGTTAACAAGTTATAGCTACTTATAAATGTAAACTTTATAAACATACATAAATAAATATATTTTGTAAATATATGTAGAATATAAGGGGAAATATAGGATGGATGGTGACAAATTACTCAATATCACTTTTTTCATTTTCAGTTTTACTGCACCTCAAATCACAGTCTCACGACGACTTGAAAATGGGACTGTAATGGTAAACATGTCCCGCCTTTCAACTTTAATCCGGTTTTATTTTACTTAGGGTTTGAGACATTGGGAGATTCTGCTGTCTTTAAGTAATATAAATGGTATTGTTATTAGTGCATCAACTTTGCGCAGACACCTCAAGACTTTGCGCCTGTTCAGACGAAAAGAACATTCTGATCTGCTTGACGTTGCTGTGTTTCTCCAGGATCAGTTGAACCGATATGGTATGCTTCACGGATATAAGATGATGCATCTAAAATGCATTCAGGCTGGCTATGTGGTGACACAAGAGACAATCAGGCAATTGTTGAAAATACTGGATCCCCATGGAGTGCAACTGAGGCGCCGGAATCGTCTTCGGCGACGTTTGTATCATAATCCAGGTCCGAACTTTTTATGGCATGTTGATTCATATGACAAACTCAAACCATATGGGATCTGCATCAATGGTGCAATCGACGGGTTTTCACGAATGCTGATATGGCTACATGCATACTCTACAAGTAGTGATCCCAAGGTCATCGCTGGATACTTTATTGATGCGGTGTTATCAAGGAATGGGACAGCCACCCGAATTCGCTCAGACTTAGGGACAGAGAACTGTTACATGGAACAGATGCAGATGTTCATGAGACATGATCATACGGACGACTTTTCGAGAAATTGCTATTTGTATGGCTCAAGCAATCATAACCAACGGATAGAGCATTGGTGGGGATTTTTGAGGAAACAGCATGCACAGTTCTGGATCAACCTATTTCAAGATCTAAAAGATTCTGACGATTTCTCCGGTGACTTCCTAGACAAAAGTCTAATACAGTTCACATGTCTTGAAATAATAGAGGTAAGAAATGTGCTTTAGACATGTAAATTGTGATATGTTATTCAGCTATAGATTTTGTCAATATGCCAAAATGTTGTGACATGCAGCATAATTATGTCATTTCATAGGTCTAACAACTGTTCCATAACAGAAGCAAATGGACAATAACCATTAGTTATTTAATTAGATTATGAAATTAATTTGTAGATCACAATTTTTCCCTTCTTCCCATATAGTTGACTTTTTAAGAGATGGATCTCAGTATAAGTAGTTAGAATTAGCAGCAGCCTACGTCTACAACAATAAAATGCAACACAAACATTAATGCAGCTGTAATATTAATCCTGTTATATGTATGTTGCACAAACTGCTATCTAATATTAACCCAAAAACATCATAATATAAAACACTGACAAGGAAAATTTACCGCACTATGAGTAGCCTACTTTTATTAATTTTATTCTGGTTTTTTTATGTACATTTTGGTGAAAGAAAATTGTTTCTCTGCATTAGTGGGACACAGTATGTGAGAGAGGGATGACTTATCTGACCCTGATCATATAACACAAATCTTAACATACAGAGATTTATTGTTTTCAAATATAGAATTTAACATGCATGAAACTGTTTGAGAGAACGGCTCTACTGTATCATACTGGACCATAAGCATTTATTTTGCCTGCAGGTGCTATTGCAAAGGTGTGGACTAACTTTCTTACTTTCCCACTCTTTTTCTTTATATTTAGAGAGAGCTGCAGGATGTTGTTCACCTCTGGAACACACACAGAATTCGCCCATCCAGAAATGCTGTGTCCCCATGTGGACGTCCAGTGATGATGTACACCCTACCCCAACTTTTTGGTGCTAGGGAGTACCTTAAAGAGGCATCCCAACAGAAGATACAGGCTTGTAGGGAGGAATGTCGTGAGAGAGGACCATATCCTTGTGATAATACAGTGTTTGACATTTGTTGCCTTGCCATGGCAGAAAACAGTCTTCATCCACCAACCTCTCCAGAGGAAGCCATTGATCTTTACATGTTCTTACGTGCTTACATACGTACCCAAATTTAATAATCACAAGTTGTTCTACTGGATCAAATGACTGAATGTGAGCACCCACTCATAGCCAAAAAAACAACAGAATTGCCGTTTGGACGGAAAAGGATATATACCATGACATTCACTGTAAATGTTTGACAGAAGTACTGTGTTTAAGCAATCGATAATAGACAACTCTTTCATAATGGACATCTCCCAACTGAGCTCCATATCATCTCTTTTTATTCATCATTATGTAAAAAGTACATCTCATCAACAGAACTGGGAAAAATCCTGTACCTGCAAATGAAAGGTATCACATGTTGCCATTGTCAAAAATGGCACATTTGTCCTTATGGTGGAACTATTTCGCATCACCAGATGTGGTCTGACACACTTTGGGCTCATTGTAAACAGGGCAACCTACATGATGTTTGGATGGCTTTTAAATCAAACATATTATTGTATCTTGTTATCATGTGTCTCTGGGCTGCACATAAAGCACTTTTTTACACAATTATTTGGCATCATATAAATACATGCTAAACCAGTAAAACATTTTTTCTCCCCAGTGTGATTTACTGTGTATGTAGGAAATAGACCTATTTGTTAATGTAGAGATGACTGTTTAAATATGTTGTCTAAAGAGTACTGGTGAATGCAGGAACTGCAGTGCAGTTGTCAAAACTCAGTAATTCTATTGTGTGAGACAAAATTTGTGTGTTATCTGCAGTAAAGACCCGATTTGTTTGAAAACATCTGTACAAAACGAGAGAAACCTGTGCTTTTTATTTGTAAAAAGCAGAACACCTTCTAATGTACAGTGCTGTATGTTAGAACAGATTTCCAAACACTGGCAAAATTTAGATTTAACATGAGCTGACATTACCCCAGGGTCCAAGTTAAAATGCAACTTTACAAGAACATTTCTTTTAATTGTCCCAAAAAGTATGCTCCTAAACTGCTAACAGAAATGATGGCTTACATAAAAGTACATAAAAATACTGGTACATGTATCTAAATCACTTAAAAATGAAAACCACATGCATTTATAACATACATTGTGTAAAAGGCTTATAATTGTTTTTTGGTTAAATGGACCTTAAAGTATACTAACAAAATGTTCAGCCACTCAATATGTTTCTACAGACAGTTTAAGTCTGGTAATAACAGCAACTGCATATGAAACGTTGCAAAACATGTTGCCATTGTCAAAATGGCAAAATTGGTCCTCATGGTGGAACTATTCAGCATGACCAAATGTGATTTGACACACTTTGGGCCCACTGCAAACAGGGCAACCTAAATGGCATTTAAATGGTCCAGTATCATTATCAATAAATCAAACTGATTATTGAATCTTATCATGTGTAAATGTTTCTATGGGCTGGATATATTCGGAGTCCATCAACAAAATGCTCACCAGCCAGTAAACATGTTTCCACAGTAAGTTTGGTAATGACATTTTGGATAAAACTTAAACTGAAAAACAAAATAAATAAATTACTCTGCGCTCATTATGCACCACCCGAGTTAATTACTTCCCCTATGTGCTCTGTCTTACATTCACACACTATCTAAAGGTACTGTAAACAGATGGCACTGATAAGGCTATAACTGGGCAAGAGGGAAGAGTGTGTACATGTGAGTGAGAGAGACACTTCTATGCAATGTCCATTGCATAGAAGTTGCTGGACAGTATAGCCTCCATTTCAGCTCGGAGGTCAGGATAGCTGTTGTAAGTTGATGGCAGCTCTAATGTTGGGCCACAAGTATGTGCAATAGGCCGCCTAGATAACCCTTCCAAAGGGGTGAATATGACTTGAATGTCTTTAACGCAGATGACATCAGACCCTGTCATGAATCTCAACATCTTCCGGAGGCCTATCTCATCCAATCCCCTGATGTACTGATGTAAAAATTGCAAACTTTGGTTCTCTGCTGGAGTAGCTGGAGAGGCCGTGATCAACTTTAAAACCTTCCGGGTTGATGGTTTAAGATTCTCATACATCTTCTGCATATCCAGCACACTGGGGAAGAACTCCCTGAGAGTTGGTCCTGCGACTGCTGCAATGTTATCCAGTGCATATTTTGGTTGCTGGATTATTTGCTTGTGGGCCACTTGGAGAAGCACAGCTTTCAAGTTCTCTTGTGTTGGTACTGTTCTTACTCCCATGCGATCCATAAGATCAAGAAGCTCATCTTTATCATCACCATCAAGGGCGTCTTGCAAAGCAGTGGACAAGAGATCACGCTCAGACTGACTAAGATACAACATTAGTGAGTCAAACAATAAATCAGGTGAGACAGTGTGTTCACCAAATATGATTGCTGCTGTAAAGGCTTGAGCCAGCCGAGAAGGAAAATATCCATGTTCCTTTAATCCCTTGACCATTATCCTACCAACGGATTTCCATTCTTCCTCTTGCCATTTTGGGGATAGTGATGGCACTCTCACATCTGCACCCTCTGCTGCACAGTCTAAAAACTCTGTCCAGAAGGCAGCATATACATCCCTGGACACGCCATCAGCATCTGCCCCCATTTCATGAATGAAGCTGTATTTCACAGAGTAGGACATAATCACTTCATCCTTGAATTGGGTAATCAGTTCCTCCAAGAGATTGACTCTGTGGAGTTTCACTGTCACATGCAAAGGTTCATAAGTAGGACTTAATGGGCCAGCAGGCACTGTGTCAGAATGGACAGGAGTTGAGCTGTAGGCGTTGATGTTTATCTGTGCCTCTTCTATAGGCTCATGTAAGATTGTGTCATCAAGATCTTCTAAAAATGGTCCACCTTGCAAAGGGCCAAAAATGACCTCCGATGTATCACACAAAGATGTAAGATCAACAATCTCTACAGCAGTAGAGACAACATCTTCTACAGTATGTGTCTGCTGTTCACTGTCATGTGTTTTTTGTGTCAGCTGCTCATTATCTTCTGTTGTGTTTTTCTGTTGCTCATTTAGCCTCGCTGCATCTGTCTGTTCATCAGTTCCTTCTGTCATCTCTGTGAACACTTCATCTTCATTTGTCAGGTGCTCTGTGAACAAGTAAAATCTTAAAATCCCCAATTTATGTGTCTCATAGAGCTCTCCCACACTAACACCCTCATCAAGGTATGCTTCCTGAAAGTCAACAATGTTGTGACTGAACTCTTCCCACTTTCCCTTTCTCGATTTCTCATTGGGGAAAAATAGCTTTTTAGCTTGTGATAGAATCTCTGTTTTTGTGGCTTTTTTGGAAATATCAAGAACTCTGGTTCCTCCACCATTGCGTTTTCTCACTTGTTTCTTGTCGTGTATCCATCCTAGTTCTATTTTCCTTGTCATCTTCACGGCCCTTTTGTTATTTCTCAGATGTATCTTTGTTGGCTGCATAGAATGCTCCTCCTCAAAATCTTGATCTGTGTCTTTATTGCTTGTCAATGTGCCCAACTTTCTTCTAAGTTTTTCAAATAAGGACTGTCTTTTTAGATCATCACCACCTTTTCTCTGTTTTTCCATACAGAAACGCCTTGTAGCAATCCTATCACCATATGCTGGAATGTAAGCAGTCATAGTGGCATCATCTATTTCTCCAACTACCGAGCTGTCAATCTGTAATAAAAACAAAACAATACAGTAAGATATATTGATTATCTTAAATCTAAGAGATGGCTATATTTCCATATGAGTGAAAATTAATTTCTTAGCAGTAGCTACAAATCAGCAATTTATTTCTATTTTTCTTCACTTGCTTGTTTCTCTTTTCGCATGGGAATAGAAAGGAGCTAAGATATTAAGTAATTTAACACAAGAACTGCTGTCTAAAAAATGGTTGTAACCATAACAATGAAGTTTGAGTGACATAATGATGCTGAAAATAAAGTGTATTAACAGTGAAAATCCTTGACATCAAAGTTAGTCAGGGGACTGATTACTTTCATGTATTCCTCTTTAATTACATAACTATTTACCTCAATTACAAGAAAAGCACTTCTCCCTTATATTACTGCTATTATGTACTCCATAATATTGCTATTCCATATTGATTCCATACTTCAGCTCCCAACCAAGGCCTGTGCTGGCATCTAAACATTACTCCATCCTTTTAAAACAATATCAAATCACAACAAAATGGAAAGCAGTTATTGTAAGGGCACAATATTTATTTTGTGTATTTATTTATAATTTCAAACATATAAGTCAGCACTTTGCCTGAATGTATAATGGTGATGCTACTGCACAACTACTGTTACTTGTTTATGTAGGGTAGAGACCAAAATATAGTGTGAATTGACTCCTAAATATACCTATAAACCTTATTTTACAGGGCTAGAATAGGGAAGACATGAATGCATTGTTGGGAGAGACAGGTGTGCTTGGCTTAAAAAAGAAATCGGAAGCACTGGCACTAAATGTGATAGGGTTACAATTTATGATTACTTGTATAATCTGCAGAGATTCAGTAAAATGTAAAACAATTAAAATTAATATATTGCAGGAATGAATGTGCTGTCACCTACATGATCTTGCTGCATTTTCTGAATATTTTTCTCAGGAATCCCTCGGCTCTGAAGAAACATCCACAGTCCATCATCTTGTGGGAGGGGGGTATTTGAAGACGTAGCCATAGCTGGCCCTGAACAAATGTCGGAAAAAGGCAGCATTTATGTAAATATGCGTTGCACCACAAATATAAACAGATTTAGGACTGTACCCTCAAAAGTGTAATTGCTTTAAATATCTCAAATATGTATTTCGGCCAAGAGTGTGATAACGTTGCTAAAAATGGATGTTTCATGTATCAACTGTATAGGTAGGCAACTATAGGCCTTTCTTATCACTTGGAAGTCAAACTGTCTTAAGCATTTGAATGTGCTCACCTTTAACAGTAACATTACTCAAATCATAGAGATGGCTAGACTCAAGAAGGTCAATAGTGTATAGACACAGGCTATACAGTATGTACTCATTTATCTGTGATTCACTGCACAACTGGAATCTAGTTTCTGAAAAATATATAACTTGCTTTGGAAAGCTTCAAAAAGCTAGCTTTGTTTCTAAATTATTAAATGCATCAAGTACACAGTTTAGAAAAATATCAACAAATAAAACAATTACAGGACACATATGCATAGTGACAAACCAAAAGAGAGGGCACAACTAAAGAAACCGAAGCAATGTCAGAATATATTCAACATTATTATTGGTGTAGCACGCTGAACACTATACTAAACGTCCGTGCAAAACTTAATCGAAATAGTATCCCTGCTGGCTTTGAAACTGGCAAAGTTCTGAATGTTTGTTTACTGTTATATAATGTCGCGATGTCCAACATGCAGCATGCACTGTGGATTTCTGACGTGACTTTTTCACTCCCCCTGACAGCAGCCTCGCTGTGTTCGAGGACCTCTTGATTTACAAATTAAGCACTAAAGTTACAGCAAATAGCGTGGTTTACTTATCTTAGCCAACAAACTGAAAGAAAGGTGGTTAACGTTATATTCCTCCTAAAAATAACACGTTATTATCCCCTCGACCTTAAAAGTTAAGGTTCCTTTTGCTGACTAATGATAAATATTAGCTTAACGTTACATAAGTTAGCCTATCAACTGCAGTTGATGGTGTAACTTAAGTTAACGTAGTTAGTAAAAATATGAGACAATAAATGCTATTAAATTGATCATCCATGAAGGCTATAATGATAACACTCTGATCAATGACATTGCACTAGTCCAGCTCTCCTCTTCAGTGCAGTTTAATGATTATTTCCGTCCGGTGTGTCTTGCTGCAAGCAACAGTTCTTTTCCAAGTGGTGCAAATGTCTGGGCCACAGGATGGGGTAAAATCAGTAATAATAGTAAGTTATTCAAATAATTTATTTCAATTATTTGGAAAAATAAACAGCATAAGCAGTAAATCAGTAAAAAGTCTATCATTCCTTGCCTTGAGATATTGCTGAAAAACAAGCCACACATATTAAACCAATAGGCCAAATCTGCCATCTGGTGTGATGTTGGATTCAAATGTTCTAAACAAATACTGTAACATCATAGATAACAATATTAAAAGAAAATATTAAAATATGAAAAATATATACTGAAAGAGTAAGAGTAAGGTAGCTGAAAAATATTCTATTGGCTGGCAAAGATGGCTTACAGTATGATTAGCTTAGCCTGTGTTTTCATTGTTGGTAGCTGGTCAGATCAGTGTGGATTTTTCAGCACCTTTCATTATGATGAACATGTTTGGAAAAATTCATAATGGGTCTCCACAGATTTGCAGCTCGCTCAAAAGCTGCAGGAGGTGAAGTTGCAGATTATCAATAACAGTGACTGTGCACAAATATTAACACCAATTATGATCACAGACGGTATGATGTGTGCTCTCTCTCCTGTGGGTGGACATGACATATGCCAGGTAGGAAATCTAAAACCTGTCATATTAATTGTGATAAAGGAGCATATATTTAAATAACAGCGTTTTGTCCCTGCAGGGAGATTCTGGTGGTCCACTGGAGGTGAAATTTAATGGAAGCTGGATTCAGGGTGGGATTGTGAGCTTTAAAACTCAACGTGGATGTGCTGTTCCATCTATACCCAGTGGGTATACCAGAGTGTCTCAGTACGAAGACTGGATCAATAGCAACACAGGCAACAATCAACCAGAATTTGTTGCATTCTCATTTGGCAGTTACATCTCCCTCAACCTCTTCTGTCTTTTTCTTTCTTTCACCATCATCCCCTTCCTTCTCCCTTCCTTATTCACCTACTAGTGATGTTAGCCAAATTAAAGACACAAGCACCAAGCACAGTAATCTAACATAACACAGACTTTAAGCTTTACTTAAATTTTTAACTTTATTTTCTACAAAGCTACATTTTAAGGTACGGTTATTTTCATGTGAAATGAAGAAACAAAACCTATAAGCTTGTGTCTGAAAACTAAAGTCTACATAACCCTTCTGCAGACCTCGTCTACATTCCTATGCAAATTAGGAGCGCCGAGTCAAGTTGACCTTGTCTGTTTTGACTGCTTATAAAAAATGAAGTATATATGATAGCCTTTTTTTTCTGGTTTTTTTCCAGGCCAAATTGACTTGAATGCTTATAAATAAAAAAATCTACAATAATCACCATTTTTGTGATCAGCTTACATTTGTGAAAATTTTACACTTGTAACTATTTTTCCAACCAGATGTCATCTGATCAACCAACAACAGGCTACACACACACACACACACACACACACACATACACACACACCACTCAAAAACATGCCATAATTTCATGTGAATAAAACTTCTTTTACACTTCTTATGTTTTTTATTATACTTAATTTATAAACCTTAATTTAAACCTTATGAAATTATGCCATGTTTTTGATTAAAATATGCAGAAATTATTTATTATTAGAAATGAAATATTATTTTGGATAACCACTGACTGGTAAATGTCAAACATTACTCAGCATATCTCCAGGCCAAAGCTGACTGATGCAACTAAATTCATAAATAAGAGAGAGGAAACAAATATGATTTGCAAAACACATGTATTTTATTTTTGAACTTCTTTATAAAAATATGAACCTGTGTGTGTGTGTGTGTGTGTGTGTGAAATGTTTACAAATGTGTAGCTTTCGTTTGGTCTGGAGGCCAACTGAAATGCAATGCCCAATGCTTTGAACAGTGTTTGGCTGTGTATGTGTGTATGTGTGTGTTTGTGTGCGCGTGTGTGTGTCTGTGTGTGTGTGAAATGTTTACAAATGTGTAGCTTTTGTTTTGTCTGGAGGCCAACTGAAATGCAATGCCTAATGCTTTGAACAGTGTTTGACTGTGTGTGTGTGTGTGTGTGCGCGTGTGTGTGTAGCATCATTTCGGTAGATCATATTTTGCCCTCTGCTAGTTGAAGGCATATCATTCATTCATTCATTCATTCATTTTCTACCGCTTATCCGAACTACCTCGGGTCACGGGGAGCCTGTGCCTATCTCAGGCGTCATCAGGCATCAAGGCAGGATACACCCTGGACGAAGTGCCAACCCATCGCAGGGCGCACACACTCTCATTCACTCACGCAATCACACACTACAGACAATTTTCCAGAGATGCCAATCAACCTACCATGCATGTCTTTGGACCGGGGGAGGAAACTGGAGTACCTGGAGGAAACCCCCGAGGCACGGGGAGAACATGCAAACTCCACACACACAAGGCGGAGGCGGGAATCGAACCCCCAACCCTGGAGATGTGAGGCGAACGTGCTAACCACTAAGCCACCGTGCCCCCCCTCGAAGGCATATCAAAAGTGTGAAATATTTACAAATGTGTAGCTTTTTTTTTTCTGGAGGCCTAATGAATGCAATGCCCAATTTGTGTGTGTGTGTATGTGTGTGTGCATGTGTGTGTGTGTGGTGTGTGAATGTGTGTTTTGGGTGCGTGTGTTAGTGGACATTTTATGTGTGCATTTTTGTGTCTGTACGTATGTTCATTGCACTGAAAAGGGCAAAAGTCTGACCTATTGACCCTCTAAATGTGGCCGAGTCAAATTGACCCAGGATGACTTGAGGATGACTATTTTACGAACACATAGTTCAACAAAAATACACAAAATTAATTTTACTTGCAAAGTTCATCATTTGGAACAATCCTGGTAAATTTCAGGCAAATATGTGAAAGGAAACCCAAGTTATGACACATTATACTTTCCAGATGAGTCAAATTGACTCCAGGTCTGCAGAGGGGATAAATATACAAAAGCAAATTTAGGCATATTTGTTACAAAGAACGTTTTAATCATGAGAATTTCTCATTTCAAATTAATTTCTGATGAATTCATGTTTAATATACAGTCATGGAAAATCTATCAATTCATTGTTTTTATTTATCAGTTTTCCAACATTTAATGGCAACCCCTTAAGTGTGAAATTGAGTTTCAGAATTTAGGTTGCTCCTCTTTCATTATCAGATGGTATGGTGCAAAATCAAATGAATAACATTTAAACAGGTACATAAACAGGCTTGGCAGTATTTTTGATGCTTTAAATAATTTGGTGAATTTGTTTATGGCTTTATTCTGCCTGATATATAACAGTGACAGCAGCATGTATCTTCAAACTCTTTTCCACTGGCATCATCTGCGGGAAGCATGTGTGACTTTTTCATATGACCTAGAATAAGATAGACTCCATTTGGAGCATTTTATCTCTCTATATTTCTTCCACATAAACACCATTCACTTCTGACTTGCTTCTTATGAATGTAAATATTTAATAACTGTAAATCTGCTTTGTGACAATGTCCATTGTTGAAATAGCTGAATAAACACAATGTGATTTAATTTTATTGAGATTCTTCATTATATACAGGAAATCTTTACATGCATGAAACATGTTACTGAGGCATTTAATGTCATTAACAATTAAGTAAAGTATGATTTGACTAATGTGAATAATGGGCACTCACATGCTATCGGAATAATTATAAATATACATTTCCCAATAGGGGAATATGAATGACCCCCAAGTCGTAATTACGACTAGGAATCTCAGACATTATTTTGTTTAGTTTCTGAGATAGGGGGGCACGGTGGCTTAGTGGTTAGCATGTTTGCCTCACACCACCAGGGTTGGGGGTTCGATTCCCGCCTCCGCCTTGTGTGTGTGGAGTTTGCATGTTCTCCCTGTGCCATGGGGGTTTCCTCCGTGTACTCTGGTTTCCTCCCCCGGTCCAAAGACATGCATGGTAGGTTGATTGGCATCTCTGGAAAATTGTCCGTAGTGTGTGATTGCATGAGTGAATGACAGTGTGTGTGTGTGACCTGCGATGGGTTGGCACTCCGTCCAGGGTGTATCCTGCCTTGATGCCCGATGATGCCTGAGATAGGCACAGGCTCCCTGTGACCCGAGGTAGTTAATGCGAGTCTGTTGTATCATGACATGCTAAATAAATAAATAGATAGTACTTTATTTTGGATAGAAATTTTGTAGATAACAGATCAAAAGATATAATTTTTTTATTTTTTTTTAAAAAGCAATCTAATGTTTTTTATTACTCTGCAGATTCAACTTCAAAGCAAGGCTAATCAAGATGATCTGGAAATGTAAGTATTGCATATTTGCTTGTGACAAAAGGGGATACTTGTTAAAACATTACAGACTTAAACATGGGAGCTATGCAAGAAGCCAGCCTTTTCCATGCCTGTATCAAGAATGTTTATGTAGTTTTAGTCTTTCAATAGCCTTAAAATACACTTATCCCCTTTTCATACAACAACTAATTAACAACAATCGGAGGGAAAATTTGAAGCTAAGTTTCGCTGTCAACTTTGTGATTTTCTTGAACCCTATCAGATTACTGAATATTTTGCCCACCTTCGGCGTAGACATCTCAAAGACCACCAAAAAGTTCAATGTCCATTTCAAGGCTGTAGCTTTGAAAGTAGTGTATATTCCACGTTCAGTGCACACAAAAGTAAGCATCACCAAGATCAAAATGAGAGAATGTTTAAACCAGAGTTAGTAGTAAGAATAGAGAGTAATGAGAATGAAACTGATGACAGTGTAATTGACACTCAGGATTGTGCAGTGCAGGAGATGCTTCCAGGTGAATTTGGCCAAGATGATTTCAATGCAGAAGCAAGCAAAACACAATCTCAAGATTTAGGAGAACAATTGGAACATAATTTAGCAGCTCTTTTTTTAAAAATGCAAACCATGCCAGGGAACTCTGTTCAGGAAGTAATACAACAGCTTTGCCAAATAGTTCAGTTGTCCCTGCCACTTTTGCACAAGAATGTGAAGGCTGTTCTTCAGAAACACTTTGGAGATGTAGTTGAGTCAGTTTTGAAAGAGGTGGTTGAGACTGTGGCAGAGAGTGACATATTGACCAAATCATGTGGAAAAAATGGATGTCTTGCAACTAGTAAATGGAGAGCATCATATGTAATGCGCAACTTTCCTCTGGTAATGCCTATAGAGTTTGTTGTTGAGAAAGGAAGGAAAACAGTAGCGTATGTTCCGCTCTTACAGATGCTACAAAAACTGTTAAACAAGAAAGACATTTTGGATAAGGCTATGTCAAAACAAGAACATAAAACACATGAATATAGGACATGTAGTGGTGGCTCGAACTTTAGAGAGAATGCACTTCTTAGTTGTGATGAAATCACAATCGCACTGGGTCTGTACATTGATGATTTCGAAGTGGCTAACCCTTTAGGAACATCTAAAAGAAAACATAAGATGTGTGCACTTTTATTGGGTTATTGCAAACTTGCATGGAAAATACAGATCCACACTTAACTCAATTCAGTTTGCTCTTCTGTGCAACACTGAAACAGTTAAAGAGTGTGGTTATGAAAGTGTTCTGTACCCACATCTTTGTGATTTAGCCACTCTCGAATAGCATGGGGTCTACATTGAACATCTTGGTAGAAGTGTTAAAGGGACAGTACTCTTTGTGTCAGCAGATAACCTCGGTGCCCATTCTCTTGCAGGATTTTATGAAAGCTTCATTGTGGACAAGTTTTGCAGATTTTGCATGGCATCCAGGATTGACACACAACACCAAGAGGTAAGATCTGGCGCATTTCAACTCAGACAGAGAGATAAACACAACAGGCATGTGCAAGAAGCATTGCAGGATCCAAATTCAGGTCGAAACACAGGTGTGAGAAGACAATGCCCACTCACAGCAAATTTGGAGCATTTTCATGTCATTGGTGGTTATCCCCCTGACATATTACATGATGACTTTGAGGGAATAGTCCCAATGGAGTTGTCTCTTTGCCTCAAAGACCTGATGGCAAAGAACTACATCACCTTAGATGTGTTGAATGATGCTATCAGATCATTTCCTTATACATTTGCTGACAAAACCGATCAGCCTCAGCTGATTTCAAAGGCCTTAACCAAGGGCACAATTGGGGGAAATGGCCATGAGAATTGGTGTCTAATAAGGCTTCTTCCTCTGCTTATTGGCCATAACATTCCTGAGTGTGACAACACATGGGAAATACTCATGCTCCTCAAGGACATTGTTGCATTAGTTGTGGCACCTCAGTTTAATGAAGAGTCTTTAAACATCCTTGACTACAAAGTAGCAGAGCATAGGGACCTTCTGCAGTCAACCTTCCCTGACTTTACACTACGACCAAAACACCACTACATTGAACACTACGCTGAACTGATTAGGGTACATGGTCCACTTACTGAAGTCTGGACAATGCGTTTTGAAGGAAAACATAAGTTTTTCAAAAAGGTGATATGTGATGCCCAGAACTTCAAGAATGTTGCCATGACACTTGCACTGAAACACCAGAGGGCTCTTAGCCATCAGCTAGACTGCAGTTCTTTTTTCAAGATGGACTTGGAAATGGCTAAGGTTATACCAGTGTTAGTTACCACCTTCCCAGGGAACATTCAAAGAGCACTTGAAAAAAACTCCCTCAAGCTCAAGCACTTCTTGTTGCACCATCTGTCTGCATTAATGGGACTGATTATAAGACAGACATGATACTTTCAGCTGGATCATGTTCAGGGCTACCTGATTTTAAGCAAATTACTCACATTGTTGCAGTGAATACAGAGGTACTTTTTGTGTGCAAAGTGATGACATCATGGTATTATGAGCACCTTTGTTCTTTTGAGCTTTGCTGCCCAGATATGCCATCTTTTTGCATACTTCAGCTTAAAGACCTGAATGCTATTCTTCCACTTTCAGCCTATAGTGTACATGGTAAACTGATGGTGACATTGAAGCCTTTTATTCTTTGCTAAATGAACTCTCTTTTGTGCTTTCCTTCCAGATGGCTTCTAAAGAAACCATGACTTTGCGAGATATTCTTACAGAAGCTGATATCAGAAAAGTAAAGCTGACAACCAAGCCAGGCTCAGTTGAAGAATTAATTAGTTGTTTAAAAAACACTCTGAGACTGGACTACAATTTTACTTTACATTTTCAAGATCCCGAGTTTGATAACGAACTTTGCAATCTGACCGTTTTGTCAGAGCTCCCTCAGAAGCCAGCTGTGAAAATCATTCCGGTGATTGAATTGGTGCCACTCTCTTCAGGTGAAATGGAGACATCAAGTGATATGTTGAGTGATGCTCCAAGTACTGCAGACACAGTATTGACCTCGGAATTACCCCAGGAAAAGAGAATGCAATGGCCTGATATCTTTTTGACTCCAAAATTCTCTGTTGATGTTAAATTTAGGCAGCGTCAAGCAAATTTAATCTATTTGAAAGATGTTACGCACCTAAAAGTGACAAAGGAATTGAAACATGACATTCTTCTTTGCAGAGACCATATATTCCTGCAAAGCATACCCAACTACTGGGGATCTACGAGCTGTTGCAAAGGCTCTGGTCAATACTCACCCCTGCCTTCAAGAACCAGGATCGCCTTCTGGATATTGTGGATGGACAAACAGTTTGAAAGACAAAATGGGAAATTAACGATCCAAAATGAGGAGCCTTGGACACACAGACATCATGGTTAATGCTGGGAAAAGAGGAAGATACTCTACGAGCAGTGATCCACCTAACAAGAACATTAAGAAGCCAAGGAAAGGGGAGGTCAACTACTTACCTGACCTCCCAGATGGGCAGGATGCTTCCAGTCTTGAAATGCTCAGACAGCAGTTGGTGGACGAAATGAAGAGAAAAAACCCTGATGCCGTCTTTATTAATCAGAAGATGGACATGACTCTGTCTTTGAGGAGAAAGGATGTTGTGATCAACAAGCCTCCTGTAAGCCAAATACTTCAACGTTGGCCAGCACTTTTTAGAGAAAGTCAGGTAAAGGGAAATGTTTGCAACATTTGTACTGAAATGAGTATTGATAAACATGATGGTTAGATATTAATTTGACATTTGTTCATTTTTGACAGGTCTCATAACAAATGTTTTTTTCCTTTACTACTTCAGGTGTATCATGAATTCAGCCGGGTGGTTGGGAAAAACCTTAAGCAAGAATTTTATGGGTCTCTTGATCGTCACTGTCCACAACTGATTCAGATCTTCAGGTCAAAGAGAGGTCTCGCCGGGCAGATCTTCTGCAACAAGCCAAGGTTTGTACATTTAAGTTGATGCCATTGTTTGCTTAATTTTAAAATGCATTCTGATATGATTATTTTTAAAAGGGTTAGTTTACCCAAAAATTAAAATTCTGTCATTAATTACTCACCCTCATGCCTTTCCACACCTGTAAGACCTTCGTTCATCTTCAGATCACAAATTAGGTTATTTTTAGATAGTGTTCCATAGACAGCAATTTAACCTCAACTTTCAAGGTCCAGAAAGATACTAATGAAATCGTTAAAATAGTCATATCAACTATAGTAGTTCATTCTTAAAGGATTAGTTCACTTCTGAATGAAATTTTCCTGATAATTTACTCACCCCCATGTCATCCAAGATATTCACGTCTTTCTTTCTTCAGTCGAAAAGAAGTTAAGGTTTTTGATGAAAATATTCTAGGATTTTTCTCCTTATATTGGATTTCAATTGGCCCCAAACGGTTGAAGGTCAAAATTAGTTTCAGTGCAGCTTCAAAGGGCTTTAAACGATACCAGATGAGGAATAAGGGTCTTATCTAGAGAAACGATTGGTCATTTTCTTTAAAAAAAACCCAAAAAAACCCAACTGTGTATACTTTATAAACACAAATGATCGCCTTCCAAGTGCTTCCGTCTTCCGTATTCTTCAAAAAGCTTTGCTGTATGTCCTACACGAAAAAACGGAAACGCGTTCGTTCTGTAAGTTGAATAGGGAAGGCATAGGACATACAGCGTAAGCTTTTTGAAGAATACAGAAGACGGAAGCACTTGCAAGGAGATCATTTGTGTTTATAAAGCATATACATTTGTATTTTTTAGAAAATGACAGATCGTTTCACTAGATAAGACCCTTATTCCTTGTCTGGTATCGTTTAAAGCCCTTTGAAGTTGCACTGTAACTGTAATTTTGACCTTCAACCGTTTGGAGGCCATTGAAGTCCACTATAAGGAGAAAAATCCTGGAATGTTTTTCATAAAAAACCTTCATTTCTTTTCGACTGAAGAAAGAAAGACATGAACATCTTGGATGACACGGGGGAGAGTAAATTATCAGGACATTTTTATTTGAAAGTGGATTAATCCTTTAATATTATGAAGCGACGAGAATACTTTTTGTGCACAAAAATAATGACTTTATTTAACAAAATCCTCTCTTCTGTGTCATTCTCTTGTAATGTTTACGTCCAGCGCTTCCAGGTTCTACATCAATAATGAGTTGACATTCTGATGTAGAACCTGGAAGCTCTGAATATAAACAGTGTATGAGAATGACACAGAAGAGAGTATTTTATTGAATAAAGTCGTTATTTTAGTTTTTGTGCACAAAAAGTATTCTTGTCTCTTCATAACATTAAGGTTAAACCACTGCAGGCACTTCAACTGTTTTAACAATGTCTTTAGTACCTTTCTGGACCTTGAAAGTGCTGGTTAAATTGCTGTTTATGGACAAGTCAGATACCTCTTAATTTGTGTTCTGAAGATGAACAAAGGTCTTACAGGTGTGGAACAAAATGAGGGTGAGTAATTAATGACAATTTTAATTTTGGGGCAAAGTAACCCTTTAAGACTGTTAAGTAACCGTTAAAATTATGATTAATAGAAATTGCCTTCCTTTCATGTTGACAAATGATACAATGTTTAATCTGCAACCACCACACCTTGGTGCCATGAGAGGGCTTCCAGTACTTCTTGGTGATGACCAAAGTGAGTTCTTCAAAGCATGCTTTGTAAGTATTACTAATGCATTTTTACTGTCAGAGGTTTATTATAATATTTTCAGCTGGAAATATGAAAACCTTGCTGTGCATTTATGTTAGTAAGAACAATTAAAAAAACACCAAAAACAATGTTATATTTTACATAAACATTGAATGAAATGGGTGAGGAGGAAGTTTTAATTTTAAATCATTCAGGAGAATTTTAAATTCATGTCATGACACCTTTGAAACACTTAAATACAATCAAGATTAATCTCATAATGTTTTATTTAAATCAGTAATTCATGTCATATGCAAAGACTTGTATACAAAAGTGTACTTTAATGTTTAAATATAACTGAACTCCTGGATGCACTTGTGTACATAATTTACAAAGAATTATGCTTGCATACAACTAAACAAAAAATGTCCAATAAAATTAATATCTAGAAAAAAATTGTATACTGCTAAAATGTATTTTAGTAATCTCCAATCTCTTGTCCAGGCTTCTGATGATGGAGACTCGTACCAACATGTGCCAGTTGGAATCCTCAGCTTGGAAAATGCAGATGGCTCTGCAACCCCTGTCCCTCCGTCTCAACCCATCCTCAGTAGGAATCATCTTGGAGGGGAATGTTGTAATGGACAATTTAGACAACATACCCCAGGCCATGTGTCTTCTTTTTGGTTTAACTTATGCACTGCACCTAGACTACCCAAAGTGCATGGGCAACACCTTTCTTTTCATTCAGCAAGTTTTGCTAGGTTTAGGCAAGAAGGAGTTGAAGGGCAAGATTCTGGCTGTTACAAATCAGCTAACCATGTAAACAGGTACGGTAAATTCATGTTTCTTCTGGGTCACTTTCAGAATCGTTAGATAAAAAAACGTTCCCTTTCCTTTTGTTGAGCTATGCCTTAGGGTTGGACAAATGTTCATGTTCCTTATTAATACAGTATAACAACACTGTGCTTGTTAAATATTTGAAAAAGTTTTAAAATACTGTTTTAAAGATTTAAAATTGGGTAATTGGTACTTAAGGTATTTCATTGTTTTTGTCAGTCTTTGAAAACTTGATGAAATACAGTAACAGCACTGTAAGCCCTTACAGGTTGATTGAAAAACCTTTATGGAAAAAATTTATGGAAACATTTTAAGTTTAATGTACCTACTGCATTAAAAACTGTTAGTTCAATGAACTAAAGGTTTTCAATTAAATGCATTTGAAATCTTAAGTTCATATAAACGGTCTTAATAGACATTACTGTTTGTGCATTTTCCATACTGGAACATGTTTGGGCACTTTAATTCCAGATAAGTGAAGTTATACTGCTACACTATACAAAGACAATTTTGTGCTTCCAATTTTGTGTCAACAATTTGGCACACATATGGGTATGATGGTGAAGAAGACACATATATGGGTATGATGGTGAAGAAGACACATATATGGGTATGATGGTGAAGAAGACACATATATGGGTATGATGGTGAAGAAGACACATATATGGGTATGATGGTGAAGAAGACACATATATGGGTATGATGGTGAAGAAGACACATATATGGGTATGATGGTGAAGAAGACACATATATGGGTATGATGGTGAAGACACACATATGGGTATTATGGTGTACAGAAACCTTTAGTCATAGAGTGTACATGCAGGTGGCAAATTAAGAGCAATATAAATCTACCTTGAGTCATGAGAGAAACTTCAATGTAGCTTGGCTTACCAAGATTCTATATTTCTCTGCACCTGTATTAATGGACTCTGTTCAAAAGATATTTCCCCAACTAGCATAGGTAGTGGGAAATGCTGTCTAAGGTAGGACGTGCCAGTTGTGAACAGACCTTATGGAATATTTAAGTCTATTTAAGTCTATTAAATTTACATTTAAGTCTAAACAAACCATTTAAACCACAGTGGCCCTCGTGCAAAATAGAAATGTTTCATCATAGCATAAAGATAAAAATCAGATGAGTGAAAAAGGGTATGTCTAATGTCTAATTATATTTATATATTTATCTCCTAGACTATTTTAAATAACTACTAACAACATATTTTAAATGATTGCTTCTATATAACTGTGTAATAATTGTGTATTTAAAGAGGATTGGATAAATGAACAATACACATTGTGTGACATTAAGTAAGCTGTAGTAAAATCTAGCAGCTGTTGGTAATTTGTAGGTAAAAATTGCTGCCTGCAGGGTATTTGTGCCTCTAACAATTTAGAGAAATCAAATCTGTCAAAAAGAATGGTCTCAGTGATGTTATGGTAATGAACGGCAGTCAGAGAAGCAGTTTAGTTTTCTGCAGTCTCAAGTGTAATAGTATCTATACTACATACACTGCTGCGTTGCTATATCTTGTTTAAAATTGTTTGGGGAGTCTGGAGCTTTAAAATGTTTGTGTTGTCAGAGTGTAACATTGACAGCAGGGATTTTGAATCTGATCATTTACATTTGTGGCATTTGGGAAACATGCATAAGCAAAGAAACATATATGTGTAAGGTCTCTATAAATGAATACATCATGATACTGGTTCACAAGGACACAGACAAAGAATGCCATCAGTCTAAAAACTCAGTTGGGAGGCAATATACCAGGAAAAGCACACAGACAACACAAGTATTAATTTAAGAATTTCAAGAAAGGGCTGGTCTTTAGATGTTTTAAACATTTTTTGAGTCTGGCTGTCCGCAACCAACTAGGACACCAAGGTGCCAGAATAGAGAATAGATTTGATATGTAACTTCATTGTACCCTAAGAGACGGTGGGACCATCTGTCGGTTGCTGTAGGAAATTGTGTATGTGCTGGTGCTCAGGTTGTAAATGTAGTCCTGGGCGCGCTCTCCTGGACAACTCTGGAGTGACCTGGAGTTTCTGTTCAGTCATATTTCCTAAGTTTGTAAATCAGCTGTGACAAACTGGTGCTTAAGACACACCAGTAAACTGAACTTAGAGCAAACCAACATGGCAAACATGCAGAGCGGTCCTCATTCCTCAGATCCAAGATTTTTATTCATTCACAAGAATGACATGAAATCTGCACAAACCCAGAGAGAACATTTCAAGAACAGAAGGATGACTGACTGTGGTATATAGTTCCATACATGAATGTGTAACTATTTTGGAATTTATGTGCACACTGGATCTATGAAATAGTATGGATGGAGAAATGTGCCACTTATGTCTGAATTTGATAATAACCAGATGTAGAAATATTTTGGTGGCACAATCTATTTCAAAAAAGGAACTCAGTTTTATTGCCATCAGTCTAGTCAATGAATTTCCTTAAATTTGAAGAAATCTCAAATAAATCTCAAATGAATTGTTCCAGGAAAAATGTAATTAGAACTTTCTATAACCAATTATTAGTGGATTGTTCAGAGAAAACTAACGGCATATGTAAGTGACAAACGTGGAAAAACATTTTAGTTCTGTGGGATCAAAACCGAATTGGTGACATCTCGAAATTCAGAGATATATATCACATAGGTCACTAACAGGCGGACCGCGGTCCGGGTCCGGACCCAGAAGCTGTCCAATCCGGACCCGGACCTACGGCCAAAACAAAAGGTTATGATTTAAAACTTGACGAAGCACTTCTATTTTAACCGGCGCAGCTTTTGCAGTCTTTACGGTAAAGGTAGTGGAAACGCACAGACCAATCAAGTCTGTGCATTCCTGAAGTAAACACTGCGACTCAACAGTGCAAGACAGATGAGAGAGAATTAGAGTAAAGTTACACGTGAAAGATAGATAGCGATACATGTAGAAAACAAAGAGAGAGAAACAGACGAGTGAGACGGAGAAAGGGAGAGAAACAGACGAGTGAGACGGAGAAAGGGAGAGAAACAGACGAGTGAGACGGAGACTGATTTCTGTTCACACTTCACACTAAACCAGTGTGTCTCATATTAAAAGTGTTAATGTGAAACGCCATTATGAGACAAAACACACAGGTTTTAAACAAACATATCCACTCAAATCTGAAGACAGCGTCCCTGAGACAGCTTTCCCAGGTCTGAGGGAAGTAGCCCTATACATCCTGACCATGTTTGGCTCTACATACAACTGCGAGGCAGCTTTCTCTGCAATGAATATAATCCAAACTAAATATGGTTCCAGGGTCACTAATGAGCACCTCCACATGTGTATGAGAACGGCCCTGACTCCATTCAAGCCCAGGTTTAACATCCTGCCAAGCCAAGCTAGAGCTCAGTTCTCTCACTGAGATATAAAAGGGAAAGTTAAGCACTTTATTTAAACATACACAATTTTCACATTTTATTTATTTTCTCTTATTTTGAAATGTAGCCCTTCTTTTATTTATTTAATGAGAGAACATTATACCTATCTACAATCATACATATGTTCAGTTCTATGTTACGTGACAATAAATATTGTCAAAAGGTTTTTGAATTGTACTGAATTTATTTGATTTGACAGTCAGGTATTGATTGCTTGCAGATGTTGATACAACAACTAGGCTACTTAAATATATATCACACTAACTAGTGAGACATTATGATCTTCCGGACCTTTGCTTTGCTTTGCTTTGCTTCTCTTACTGGACCTCTTTAAATTTTAGTTGAATACCTCTGATATATCAGATAAAATTTTACTACAAACATAAATCAGTGAATCCAGTTCTAAGAAAGCTCTCCTTTCCAAGGAAGATATCTGTTTTGTTATTTGTTTGGTATATTTCCTCCTGATCTCAAGTCAGTTTTGCTTTCACTTAGAATTTTGAGTTAAAACATAAAGGAAAGAAAGGTTCAGTGTCAGTGTGGGAGGGTGTATTGCCGGTTAGACAGGAAGAAAGTAGCTTTATATGTGCCTGGATTAACAGAAAACATCTAAAACATTTAGAGACACAGAACAACAGGAGCCAGAGGAAAGAGTACACCATGAAGATCATTTTGTGGAAAGTCGTGTGTGTTGTATGCACACTATTCCTTAATGCTACAGGTATGTGTAAAAGGAAGTACATATTATATTTAAAGCAAGAAAATACAAATTAATGAGTCTTTTTTTTTCTTCAAAGTATACACATTACAATTTATAAAATTTATAATGAGGAATCATCTAATTAAATTTGCATTTACATTTGCATACTTAATAAAACTAAACAAATCCAGTACTTCACTGTGAAGAGACTCTCGAGAAAAATGCTGTTATACTGTTAAATTGTTTATTGCTTAATAAAGTAGTTAGCAATGGAATTTGTCTGAAAAATTGAAAATGTGACTATAATCGTCATTTTGTAAGTAAAAACCTTATGGTTGATATAAAGTGCTGTTTAAACACTAAGACCAAAATGCAAACACTTATTTACTCTTCTATATTTGCCCTGGAGCTGTTGGAATTTGTAAAGTATAATTACTAACCCTGCTCATGGCCAACTGAAGTGCTCTGTATATTTGTTATTGGTAAGTTTTTAATATAAACTAATTTCTTATGCAATTTGAATGAAAAATGTGATTCATCATATTCACTATAATAATATCATTAATTTATTCCATGACAAAGACTTTTTATTAGGATGTGTTACAAATGATTAACTAAAAAATATCTTTGAAATTGAATTACTATTTGCTATTTTTTATTTAGCACAGACATTGAGCACATATTCTTTACACAAACACTCTGTTCACTATATGGGCATACGTATGTGATCTTCTAAATGTGATCACACCCATCCTAGAAGCACACAACTGTATAAGCTCTTTATCGAATCCCAAACTTGTTCCACAAGACAGAAGATTCTTAAGAGTGCCCAAACATATCTAATTAAAAGTCTTGAAGGATTTTTTTCTCTCATTGTAATCTGCAACAGCTACAAGTAAAATCGCACAGCTTCATTATTGTTTAATAGAGCTCAGAGTTCTGTGTCCCTTTTTTTAGGTTCACTGTCTCAGCTCAGAGGTAAGCTCTTAAACACACACACATATACGCACACACACACATACACACACACACACATATACACACACGCACACACACACATACACACACACGCACACACATACACACACATGCACACACACACACACACACCTTTTTTGTCTTTTTTGTTAATAGTTGCTCGTAAAGTTAGAATGTGTACGTTTGTTTCTGTGATCTCTTTCTTTTCTCCCAGTTTGTGGTCAGGCTCCACTGAACAACAAGATTGTTGGTGGTCAAGATGCTGCTCTTGGTTCCTGGCCTTGGCAGGTTATTGTTCGGTCAGCAAATACCCTCTGTGGTGGCAGTCTGATCAGTCAGAACTGGGTCTTAACAGCTGCTCACTGTTTGAAAAAGAACGGAATACCGTGAGAAATGTTTTTTGAGAAAAAAGTAAAAGTATCTATGCAATAATAATATAATTATTTGTATTTTCAATTTGTGCAACTTATAAAGTGTCCAACAGTTTACTGTAAACAAGTTATAGCTACTTATAAATGTAAACTTTATAAACATACATAAATAAATATATAATTTAAATATATGTAGAATATAGGGGGGGCGCGGTGGCTTAGTGGTTAGCACGTTCGCCTCACACCTCCAGTGTTGGGGTTCGATTCCCGCCTCCACCTTGTTTGTGTGGAGTTTGCATGTTCTCCCGTGCCTCGGGGGTTTCCTCCGGGTACTCCGGTTTCCTCCCCCGGTCCAAAGACATGCATGGTAGGTTGATTGGCATCTCTGGAAAATTGTCCCTAGTGTGTGATTGCGTGAATGAGTGAGTGTGTGTGTGACCTGCGATGTGTTGGCACTCCGTCCAGGGTGAATCCTGCCTTGATGCCCAATGACGCCTGAGATAGGCACAGTCTCCCCGTGACCCGAGGTAGTTCGGATAAGCAGTAGAAGATGAATGAATGAATGAATGAATGTAGAATATAAGGGGAAATATAGAATGGATAGTGACAAATTACTCAATATCACTTTTTTTCATTTTCAGTTTTACTGCACCTCAAATCACAGTCTCACGACGACTTGAAAATGGGACTGTAATGGAGACAATAAGTGCTATTAAATTGATCATCCATGAAGGCTATAATGATAACACTCTGATCAATGACATTGCACTAGTCCAGCTCTCCTCTTCAGTGCAGTTTAATGATTATTTCCGTCCGGTGTGTCTTGCTGCAAGCAACAGTTCTTTTCCAAGTGGTACCCATGTCTGGGCCACAGGATGGGGTAAAATCAGTAATATTAGTAAGTTATTCAAATAATTTATTTCAATTATTTGGAAAAATAAACAGCATAAGCAGTAAATCAGTAAAAAGTCTATCATTCCTTGCCTTGAGATATTGCCGAAAAACAAGCCACACATATTAAACCAATAGGCCAAATCTGCCATCTGGTGTGATGTTGGATTCAAATGTTCTAAACAAATACTGTAACATCATAGATAACAATATTAAAAGAAAATATTAAAATATTAAAAATATATACTGAAAGAGTAAGAGTAAAGTGGCTGAAAAATATTCTATTGTCTGGCAAAGATGGCTTACAGTATGATTAGCTTAGCCTGTGTTTTCATTGTTGGTAGCTGGTCAGATCAGTGTGGATTTTTCAGCACCTTATTATGATGAACATGTTGGTAAAAATTCATAATGGGTCTCCACAGATTTGCAGCTCGCTCAAAAGCTGCAGGAGGTGAAGTTGCAGATTGTCATTAACAGTGTCTGTGCACAAAAATATTCACCATTTATTATCACAGACGGTATGATGTGTGCTATCTCTCCTGTGGGTGGACAGGACACGTGCCAGGTAGGAAATCTAAAACCTGTCAAATTAATTGTGGTAAAGGAGCATATATTTAAATAACAGCTTTTTGTCCCTGCAGGGTGATTCTGGAGGTCCACTGGAGGTGAATTTTAATGGAATCTGGATTCAGGGTGGGATTGTGAGCTTTACCTCTGGAAGTGGATGTGCTCCCCCATCTATACCCAGTGGGTATACCAGAGTGTCTCAGTATGAAGACTGGATTAATAACAAGACAGACAACAATCAACCGGAATTTGTTGCATTCTCATTTGGCAGTTACATCTCCCTCAACCTCTTCTGTCTTTTTCTTTCTTTCACCATCATCCCCTTCCTTCTCCCTTCCTTATCCACCTACTAGTGATGTTAGCCAAATTAAAGACACAAGCACCAAGCACAGAAAGTAATCTAACATAACACAGACTTTAAGCTTTACTTAAATTTTTAACTTTATTTTCTACAAAGCTACATTTTAAGGTTATTTTCATGTGAAATGAAGAAACAAAACCTATAAGCTTGTGTCTGAAAACTAAAGTCTACATAAATATTCAAAAGCAAATTTAGGCATATTTGTTACAAAGAACATTTTAATCATGAGAATTTCTAGCTTCAAATTAATTTCTGATAAATTCATGTTTAATATACATTCATGGAAAAAAAAAAAAAAAGTACACCCTTCATCAATTCAACTCATCAGTTTTCCAACATTTAATGGCAACCCCTTAAGTGTGAAATTGAGTTTCAGAATTTAGGTTGCTCCTCTTTCATTATCAGATGGTATGGTGCAAAATCAAATGAATAACATTTAAACAGATACATAAACAGGCTTGGCAGTATTTTTGATGCTTTACATAATTTGGTGAATTTGTTTATGGTTTTATTCTGCCTGATATATAACAGTGACAGCAGCATGTATCTTCAAACTCTTTTCCACTGGCGTCATCTGCTGGAAGCATGTGTGACTTTTTCATATGACCTAGAATAAGATAGACTCCATTTGGAGCATTTTATCTCTCTATATTTCTTCCACATAAACACCATTCACTTCTGACTTGCTTCTTATGAATGTAAATATAAATTAAATAACTGTAAATCTGCTTTGTGACAATGTCCATTGTTGAAATAGCTGAATAAACACAATGTGATTTAATTTTATTGAGATTCTTCATTATATATACAGTAAGTCTTTACATGCATGAAACATGTTACTGAGGCATTTAATGTCATTAACAATTAAGTAAAGTATGATTTGACTAATGTGACTAATGGGCACTCACATGCTATCGGAATAATTATAAATATACGTTTCCCAGTAGGGGAATATGAATGACCCCAAGTCGTAATTACGACTAGGAATCTCAGACATTATTTTGTTTAGTTTAGTTTCTGAGATGAATGGAGTACTCAAGTTTCCACATTGTGGAGGAGAGTACAGTTTCA
The DNA here is from genome assembly GCF_030014155.1 of Tachysurus vachellii. Lineage (NCBI taxonomy): Eukaryota > Metazoa > Chordata > Actinopteri > Siluriformes > Bagridae > Tachysurus > Tachysurus vachellii. The sequence continues at coordinate 9,060,909 of NC_083477.1, read as the reverse complement.
GTCTCTTCTGTCATCATTCATATTCATTCATGTACATCAGCAACATTTCTCTGAATTCTGTACATTTTTACACATTTAAAACAGCGTTTTTATCCGAAATCACATAGGTGTCTTGTAGTTTGTGTTATAGTTTAAAATAATTGTACAAGAAAAAACAAATGTTTCATGTTTTGTTTTCCAACAACTACAACATAGATAGATAGATAGATAGATAGATAGATAGATAGATAGATAGATAGATAGATAGATAGATAGATAGATAGATAGATAGATAGATAGATAGATAGATCTTTATTGTCATTGCATAGTAAAGGTACACAGCAATGAAATATAGTTTGGCATCAGAAGTGCAAAGAGTAGCAATTGTGCCAATAGACAAGTGCAGATAAATATGTAGCATATGTACAGTGAATAAATATAAAGGCTATAAGATACACATAAATAAAATAGTGCAGATGTATGTAAAGCACAATATGTGTAGAGAATGAGGAGTATAAAAAAAAAATACAATATTTAGTATGTACATTCTATGTATTATTGTACAGAAGTTATATACAATATTTTTACAGTGTTCTAACAGTGTAGTGTAGAGTTCAGTAGTGTGATGGTGGATGGCTGTGCCTGAACCTGCTAGTTCTGTTGCGTATGTTCCTGTATTTCCTTCTTGATGGAAGGAGGTTAAACAGTTTGTGACCGGGATGTGAAGAGTCCTTGATGATGATGTGAGCTCTGCGCAGACATCTGCTGTGCTGAAGGTGCTCAATGGCAGGTTGTTGGATGCCAATGATGCATTGGGCGATTTTGACCACCCTTCGCAGGGCTTTACGTTCACACACAGTGAACTAATATTCAGTTACTCACAAATTTACCACTTAAGAAGTGAGAAGTTGGCTAAAGGGAAAATTTCTCCATGCTGATGATGACAAAAGAGTTTTTTTTGTATAAAAGCAAGTCAAGACATTTGTATTGCACGTTGTAATCCTTATCCCTAATACTAACTAGAGAAAATGTTTTGGATGGGAAAGGCAATGATAGCTAATATTTCTTTAGAGTAAGGGCAAAGTTCAATACATGTACAAGGCAGAAATTAAATAAAAGTATTTTTATAGTGTCTTTTCTTCTTAAAACAGGAAGCTCTAAACACTGACCACTTGACTGAACAAGCCGACTATAGAGCTCCTTTTCTTATACTGATTAATGTTTTACTTTTATAGCATATATTGGCAGCAGTGGAGCCAAGCACAGGTTTTACAGTACTGTTCCTTGTACATACGCATTAATCTGACATGAGTTGTTATCTTATCTATTCCTCATGATTTACACTGCTATAGTGTTAAAGTCTTGGGGGAAAGAAAATACACCCTTTTCAGTTGTATGTTTTTATTTATCAGCATATAAATATCAATTGTCTAATCCTCACTAACTTATACAAAGAAACAAACAACTTTAGATCAAATTTCAATATATAATCGTTTTTTACAGTTAAAAAGTAAAAAGCATTACCAAAAAATTCACACACTTTCTACTTCCACAATCATTAAGAGTAATAAACAGCCACATGGTACTAATGTGTATTAGGTTTTACTACCTCTATAAAGGCAGAACTTTAAAACTGAGTATTCTACAGTGAAAAGGACTGTATACAAATGGAGAGCCACCAATGTCAGACTGTTTAATACTCAGAAATATAAAGAATATCCAAAGAGTCATGTTATGTGATCTACAGGCCTACATATTCATCACTGGGGTGACATGGGTTAGTGTCTGTGTGGGGTTTTGTATGTTCTCCCAGTGTCCAAAAAACATGCTTTTAAGTGGTTAAGTTGTTAAGATATTAACATAATAACATACCAAAGTGGGTCCATGAACATGACTTTTAACCCTCAACTGCTCAGTTGTTTCTGGTTAGATGCTAAAACAGATTTATTTGTACATGTACTTTGTACAATGACATTAAAGTCAAATGCACTCCTAATGGCCACTAGGTCTAAATTCATATGGAAAACCTTTCATAAGGGTGTGTAAGCAGGTGACACAGGTGAGGGAGATAAACTACATGCTTAGAGTACAAGAAGGAAACATCTTAGAAAGTTAGAGGCAAAGGACTTCAAGAGTGGGAAGACTAACTGAAGTCAGAAGAGACACAAGATCATGGAGATTTATTTGTGGAAATTTGTGGCTGTTGTATGTGCTCTACTTCTTAATGCTTCAGGTAGGTGCAAAGAAAACACTGGTTATGATGAACATTAATATGATCATATATTTAATTATACTCTTATAATTAATTCTATTTAATATGAAAAAAAAATCAAGTTATTAAACAGAATTTACAGGCTACTGCATTCAGACAAAGATACAGTACACTATTCTATTTTTTTTGTCATTTTTTATACACTATTCTATTTTTCCTATTTTTTTCCCAAGAACACTACACACAAACCTAGCACACTAAATGACTTTATTTCTGCTGTATCTTGTCCAAGGGAATGCAAACTTAACTAGTAATTATAAAGTTAAACTCTTTTGTAATGTTGGACAGAGCATTCAATGTAACTGTTCTCTCTCTTCCTTCCCCATTAGGCTCATTTTGCCAACTAGATGGTAAGGTTTGCATTAACATAACACAAACATGCTTAGTTTACATAAGAAATAATGATGTCATTATTTTTTGCCATTTATTATTGTTTAACATGGTGTAAGAAATCAAGAGATTTTCCATAATTGTGTTTAGCCGTGTATATGCTTATTTACAGGCAGATGTCGGGTTAAGTATCCGACACCATATCAGACACAGTGATATGCATTTAAAAGGATATTTTATTTATTTGTTTATTTATTCTTTCTGTTTTCTATCAGTGTGTGGTCAGGCTCCCTTGAACATCAAGATTGTGGGTGGTACTAATGCTGTTCCCGGTGCTTGGCCTTGGCAGGTCAGCATTCAGGAAAGAGACTTGCATTTCTGTGGAGGCAGCCTGATCAATGAGCGCTGGGTCTTAACAGCAGCTCACTGTTTTCCGAGGTGTGGAGGCAAAAACTCTAAAATATCCATAATTTTTGTTTAAACAGTTTGTTTAGACTACACATATACAGGCATATATATATATTAGAATAAATTCTAAATAAATTAGAATGTTGTGGAAAAGTTCATTTATTTCAGCAATTCAACTCCGACTACCATTCAGAAGGTTGTGAGTTTGATTCCTGCTGCCACTGCTGGGCCCCTGAGCAAGGCCCCTAACTCTCAATTGTATAAAATTAGATTAAGGATGTCTGCTAAAGACAAGAAACAATAGACAAGAAATGTAACTACTGGTGCACCCCAATAAGTTAGAATATCATGGAAATGTTCCTTTATTTCAGTAATTCAACTCAAATAGTGAAACTCGTGTTTTATATAAATTCATTACACACTAACTGAAGTAGTTTAAGTCTTTGGTTCTCTTAATTGTGATTATTTTGTCTCACATTTAACAAAAACCTAATAATCTAAAAAAAAAAAAATTAGAATACTTCATAAGGCCAATAAAAACATTTTTATGTTGGCCTTCTGGAAAGTATGTTAATTTACTGTATACGTACTTAGGGTAGGGGCTCCTTTTGCTTTAATTACTGCCTCAATTTGGCGTGGCATGGAGGTGATTTGGCATGGCTTTCTGTTAACATGCTTGAATACAGCACTCTGTGAACAGCCAGCTTCTTTGGTAATGAATGTTTGTGGCTTACCCTCCTTGTGAAGGGTGTCAATGATTGTCTTCTGGACAAGTATTTTGTATGATCATTGGCAAGATAAGGTATGAGATGGCAGATAGTATAGCAGCTAAATAAGTTATTATTGATATTCAGTCTAACTAAACCTCTACTTTGATTTTCAGTTTTTCACTCCTGGGTGTCACAGCCAATCTAGGATTGACAAATCTGGAGGGGCCTAACCCAAATAAGCAGCAAAGAACCATTGCTGAATTAATCAGACACCCAAGGTATAACATAAATAATGACAATGACATAGCACTTCTCCAGCTCACTTCTCCGGTGACGTTTACAAACTACATCAGGCCAACATGTCTGGCAGCAACCAAGAGTGATTTTCCCAATAGAACTAATGTCTGGGTCACAGGATGGGGTGACATTAAGTCTAATGGTGAGTGCTCCACTACAACCTATGACCCGCATGTTTAAAATGTTCTTTTTTCATGTGTAAAGTTGATTAGTTTATCATTGATCCATACAGTGGAACTGCCATCCCCTCAAACCCTGCAGGAGGTGAAGGTGCCAATTGTCAGTAACAGTGACTGTGCAACATCTTATGGAAATGATATCATCACATACAATATGATGTGTGCTGGCCTCAGTGAGGGGGGCAAGGACTCATGCCAGGCAAGAAATCAACACTATCATATTATATCTGGTCACAGTACAGAATTACATGGTAGAAAAGCAGACATGTAGCTAACAGTTTGTTGTTCTTGCAGGGTGATTCTGGAGGTCCAATGGTGTTCAAGCATAACACAACCTGGGTTCAGGCTGGGATTGTGAGCTTTGGCCGTGGCTGCGCTTTACCTAATTTCCCTGGTGTGTACACCAGAGTGTCTCAGTACCAAGACTGGATTAACAGCATTATCAAAACCAAACAACCTGGATTTATTGCAGTCTCCAATGGTAATCCTGGCTCCCCAAACCTCCTTTGTCTGTTTCTTTGTTTTTCCATCATTTACTTCCTCTGCTCCCTGTCTATCTTCTAGTAATGATAAGAAAATGAAACAAAGCCAGAAAAGGTTTTCAAAGATTTGTGTCATACTGCATGTATCAGTTTTATTCATTTGACCTAATTCTACTCCATTCCAATTTAATCTATGTTAGAAACATGAATTACGTTAAGCCGTTGGTGATATCGCCAAACTAATTTGAGGTTTTACCCGGAAATATATAATTGGTTTAATCATTGTCAGCAATCACATAGCATCTCATGATGTACTATGTGAAATAATGTGAACTATGTACACTGAATTACTGGAATATCAAAGCACTGTATACTTCCTCATTCCCCTAACAAAGTTCTTATGCTGAACGAGTTTTATTGTGTTGTATATTGCTTGGAATCTTAACCAGAAATAAAATCTACATATTTATTTACAGAAGACAGTAACAAAGGAGTGTCTCCTTGTGTGCCACAACTAAAAAAAAAAAAAAAAAACAGTTGAGAAATCGCAAAAATATCAGCAACATTTTTCATATCATTGTATCAGAATAACCTATGACAAAGTATGTAATTTTTTTAAGGATGTATGCAATACCCAAATAAGTAAAAAGGAGTTAAAGTACAAATGACAATTCTTTATTTCAATAAATTGCATAAAGTAACATTAATATATAAAATTAGTGCACTGATAAATATTTATCATATCAAAACACAATAACAAACATGGAAATTTAGTCTAAAGCACTTGAACAGAGAGTATTATGAACACTTTGGCTATAATAAAAAAACTGGTTAGTTGCTGTCTCCGTCGTCGCTGATGATCCCCCTCAGGCTGCTCCAGTCTGTTGCTTTCTTGCGCTCTGTGTCCCCATTGCCCTCTTCACTGTCTGAGTCAGAGTTCACCACACGTTTGTAGGTTGACGGTGGAGGTAAGCTGCTCTGAAGATCTGTCCAGTGTGCTGCAGTTCGCCGTTTAGGACGACCTGAAATGCAAAGTAAATACAAAACGACCTGAAATACAAATGTACACAGTTGGCAAAAGAAATGAATAGAAATTTGTATAAAGGAAGAAACATTTTTTTTGTAGTAAATTTGACATCTATACTGTATAAAATTCTAGAAATCATAACAGTTTTATAGATTAGTTATAGTGTAGTTGCAGAGACCAGCAGAAAAGTTAAAGTTAAGCAGATAAAAAGTTTAAATTGAAGTGTCCAATATTTGGTTGCTAATTTTCGTGCCTTATGCGTTAACCAGTGCTAGAAATCACAGGCTTTAGACACGCCGGTGTTGAGACTTTGATGAGGTAGGGATTTCAGTGTTGTATAATTTATAGTCCATGTATAATTTATCATTTTGCGGTTTGCAGACTCTTGACAGCCATACACGGCCATACCACCATGTTCCACAGGAGAGATTAAATCAAGAGAAGCTTCTTATTCTTAATACAGCTTTCTGGCACAGGTTTATCTGTTTACAATCTCCAAAAAATATTCCATATTATTTAATATTATGTGCATTTTAGTCATCTACCACAACTACATCATTCTACCAGCATGATATTCCATCTCAACAATATAACAGGCAATTTATTTATTTTTTCTGTTTAATTTAAAACTTGTATGGGATGGCCGTGCTAAAACAGGTGTTAAAGTATGCTTTTGCCTGAACTTGGCCTTGGTCTGGACCTGGAAAAAAAAGTCAGTACACCAGTGATGTACCCTGAGTGGTGATTATATTGCTGACATCCAGTTCTGCCAGCTCCTGAGCTTCCTCCCTCTTCATTCTGGCCTTTTTACACTTCTCTATGGATGGCTGACCTGTAGGAGACACCTGAGAATATTATACGTGGTCTTTACACTCCATGCACACATGAATAAAGAAAAATAAACTAGTATGATGAGTTAATCTTCGCTGACCTTCAACCCCCAGCTCTTCCAGTTCTTTCTTCAGCACAGCAACTTTGGCCTTCACTGAGCGACAGCCCTCGAGCAGCTTCTTATAATTACGGCGTACGCCACAGAGGGAGATGTAGCGTTTAAGTCTGGACACAGCTTTATCATCATCATCCTGTATGTGAAACCACACAAAAGTCAGCATGTTGAATACATACCTGATCATACACCCCTAGACCTGATATGTAAAATCTAGTAATAGGAAGTAAACACAATTGGTGGTGAAAACAGCAGCATCATTATTCACCTTTCCTCCTTTGGCCTTGCTCTCACTCATTTCACTACTCTTCTTTGGCACACTCTTTTTTTTCGTCTTTTCTTCCTGTTTCGGTTTCATCTCCCCTGCGTCTCCATCCTCCTCCAGAGAGGGCAAAGAAGAAGAGGAAGTGTCTGAATCCTCTGTTTCTACCCGGTCTTTATCCTTTACTTTCACTGGGGAAGAAGATGATGCTAAATGTGAGAAGACATCACAAATAATACCAGGAACAGCTTTAAAGTAGAACAGCAGCACCTGTACCTGTTTCTTTTACTTCTTCAGAGGGCACCTTATCAACATTTTTCTTTCTGTCTGTTTCTTCATCACTCTCCTCATCACTGCTCTCGCTCGTTCCTTTCCTTTCTGTTTTCCTTGCCTCCTCTTCCTCGCTTTCAGAGCTACTCCCGAAGACTTCTTTCTGCACTTTTCTCACAGCATCACTTTCTGTTGACTTTTGCTTTTTTTTGTCTTCTGTTCTTTTTCTCTCCTTCTGAGCAGCTGCTGTGGTCTTTTTTCCAACTTTTTTCTCACCGCTGGTTTTCATCTCTTTACCACTGACCCCAGCTAAGCTGTCCGAACTCGCACTTTGCTTTTTCTTTCCACCACAAGCTTTTACTTTTTTTTTATTTTCTTGGTCTTCATTTTTCATCTCTTCATCGCTCACCTCCTCCACGCTATCAGAACTCATGCATTGCTTTTTCTTTTCACCTATGACTTTTACTTGATTTTCTTTGTCTTCATCTGAACTGCTGGAGGTGATGTGATTAGCTTCCTCAATATCTAAAGCCTTCCCCTTCTTTTTTGCCTTATTTTTCTTCTCCTCCTCTTCATCACTTCCTGAACTTATACCTCCCTTCCTGTTCCTATTCACATTATGCTTTTCTTTTGTGTTGTTTCTTCGAACATTTGCATTCTGTTCTTTCTCACTCTCTTCTTCCATGTCCTTATCACTTCCATCATCATCCTCTTCTTTAACCTGTTCCTCATTTGCCACTTTCTCTATACCAAAGTCTGGGGAATCTGAAACAAACAGTGATGATGGAGAAGTTACACACAGACACACCAAAAAAATTCAATAGTTGAATTGTAATGCAGGTTTGTCTTATTAACAAGCTATTCACAGATAGTTGCTACACTTGAAGCTCATTAAAATCCCTCTCAAATTATCGCAAAACAATTGGTCAGTAACGACTTTTCACCTCAAATTCCTGTGTTTTGTGTGGACTGGTTGGACAGGTCACAAGCATTCTGTGGTCAATGAACTATATTTTGGGTTCAGTGTCCGTCTGAAAGATCCAATCAAACCCAGCTGTAGCTTCAAGTTATATTTACTATAATTACATGCAAGTGTAGCATAGTTCAGAAAAACAGACCATCTTTGTCCCTGAGTCCATTAAACAAATCGGCACCATCACAAACTGCAGAATTGCACTAACCACTGATCACTTTCTATGACAGTTAGGGTTTTAATGCAAAAAAAATCCTCTCATATAGCCTTTATAACCTTTTTTTGGGGGGGCGGGGTCTGTTTTGAGTTTCCTGGGTTTTCTAGACTGGAAATACTTTTGAATCTAATTTTTAAGCTTTCAATTTAAGAAACCTTCTAGAATTAGGTCAAGAAAATTAAATTCTACACAAACTTTGCAACACTGGTGGCTAGTGAGTTCTTTGCTAGACAACTGCCCAGGATGCATCAGGTGCTTTAACACCCCTTCTGCATGTTGCATGAATAAACAGATTACTGTTTACTCTCCTAGTTGCAAATGATCCTGATAACACTTTTCCTTAAACTTATGCTCTGAACATTTGAGATGCATGTTAATACTAGGTGTAGTCATGCTAAAAAAAAACCTGATATTGTACAAAATAAACAGTGTGATATTGTAACCTGGGGAATCTGGTGCTAAACACAATTTCTTCTTTCTGGACACATCACTGTTTTGTGCCTCTTCTTCATCATCTTCCTCATCCGCCCTTTTCCGTTTATTTTGCTTCTGAGGTTGAACCACACTCATTATTAAAGGTTCATCATCACTGCTGCTGTCCTGTAAATGCACAAGAGGTACAGGAGGGTAATGATTTAAACAGATGAGAAAGGAGCAAATACTCAAAAACAGAACTAATCCATACCTGCATTTTTAAAAGTTCCTCTTCTACGACTTGCTTGAGAAACTGTCTGTGTTCTGCAGAAAGTGAGTCCCTGCCCACATGCGCCAGATACTTCTTTCGTAGAATGGCAAGTGTCAAAGTACTAAACACAACCAGTTTGGGTTCAGGATTCATCAACACACAAAACACTAAGTAAGATGCATTAGTATAAACTCCAAAGTGCGCACGAGCTCAACATAAACATGCGCTCGCGACCTCCCCAGAACACGTCCTACGTCATGAAAACACTTTGTATGTAAACAGCGACATGTTGTTACCAAAAATCCGCTTACCTAAGGTCTGAGCACCTCTGCAGCTCTCGTGTGACGAATTTGCGGATTGCTGCGGCCTCTGAAACCATCACCAAATTGAAAGCTCACTTTTTTCTTTCTGAAAAAACGAACCGAAGACGTCGCGCACTTCCAGGTTTGGCGCGCTCTCTAGCGGTGGCGCGCACGCTGCGTTGCGTCATCACGTCCTCGCGTTCTGCTGATTTGGAATCCCTTAGATACTGCTTATACGGTCCCATAATCCCAACCTTTTTGTGACTACGTAAAAAAAATTATGCGTCAAACGTCACATCCAGACACAATATCCGAATGTAGTACCTGAAATACCACGTTGATGAGCCGTCTCGAATCATCAAATGCGCGTCCCCGATACGGAGGGCGTCTCAACTCGTGCATGGAGGCGTGGTCTATTAGTGACGTAAAGACGTTTGTATCTATACATATGCGCAAGAAATTTGTTTATATGGTCCAATTAGTTAACATTTTAGCTACTCTGCCAGTGTTTGGGAACTGGTCAGCTCACTAAATATCGGAATATACTCATTTTTATTTCTTATTGATTAATTACGTCCTTTAAAAGTTTTAAAAAAAATAACATGCAGTTTTCCAAGGTTTGACTTTTTTTGTTTTATTAAAAGCAATGTGTCTGTGTAATGATGTAATCATTACTCAGAACTACTAAGTTCTCAATTAAATGAACAAAAATACAGCACAAATGAACAAAGTAGCACCAGTATCACTAACCCCATTTTCATGTCCTTGAGAGTACTTTTCCTTTAAGCCTGCCATTTTTTTTTCTTCTAATACCCACTTCATTATAAAGCATTTATAATTTAGTCATTAGTCAATTAATTAATTTCACATCTTACAATGATTAAAGTATTAAAAACATTTATTAATGGGCAGAATAACAGGCTACCAAACAACACTTAAGGTCTCATAAGCATTAGAAACTTCTGATAATACTGTGTATATTAATGTATTTATTAATGTACGTTGTTTAAACAGAGTGAGTGTAAGCATTACATTGTTGTTTCACTGGCTGTGGAGAACAATTCCCATGAGACACTTTAAGAAATATGAGTGGTCTAGTGCAACAGCTCTTCATATCCTATAAACAGCAGCTTGACAGCTTAGCAATGAATCATTATACCCATGTTATTAAGAGTCATGGTTGTATAATTGAAATACCAGTTACATACAGCTTGGGCTGCATAAACTTGCTTACACAGAGTGTGTCACTTCATGTTGGAATGACTCCATGGCAGGTTTTCTTTTTGATTTGACAAACAAAATGATCTTTTTGATTATTGTTACATAAAAAAAGAAGGTATTATTTATTTGGATATAAAAAAATAGACCTCGGTGGGTCACAAACTGCAGTGGATTTTGCAGTGGATTTTGCAGTGGATATGCAACAATGTTTGGCATTTTTGTAAAGTGAGCTACTGTACAAACTTTTTTTCTGCTCAGGTTTGTCAGTTTGTTAGATGATTTTCTGGTTACAGAAAACCTGCTATAGCCAAATCAGCACAACATTTCTTCAATTTCAAATGTTTGGGCCAAAAATATGCCTTGGATTACGTTCTAGTCGGTCTTCAAGTAAATGGTCAGGTGTTTTCATATTCCTACATATTTTGGGAAGGCTTAGCAACTGGGTTATAGGGCTTTTGAAAGATTTAAACAGGTAACATGTACATTGCTTGGGTGCTTGATGAAAAAAATAGCAGATTTCTAAATCAAGATGTACATCCTCAAAGAAATACTCCAGTGTTTTTAAACTAGACTCCATCAAGCATACCTGTAGCATGTGTGAGTATTACAAAGAAAGCCTTTTGGCATGTTTACCTGTACAAAAAAAAGAATGGAAATTGTGTTTCAATAAACCCAGTTATAATGCAAGCATAGTCAATTTTGTTCTAAAGCATCATGTATATTCTTCCCTAGAACTACATCAGGAAGATGTTGTGGTTATGAGTCACCAGCATACTGCAAATCTTGTTAAAAAGTGACAGAAAGTAAGATAAAACCACAAAAGAGAATCATTTTTAAAGTCTCTTTCTTTTCTTTATCATTAGAAAGTAATTGTGCTAGTTTTCTTGTGTATGCACTGTTTCTTCCTGACAGGTATCACAACTGCCTTATAACTCTCATTATATTACAAATGTGTTTTGCGTGTACAGGATTCCACCCTTTCCTCAAGACAGGGAAACACTTAAATTCCTGTATGTCACAATCACACAAACTACAGATGCAGTTGCTGATGAAAAGGATGAGCAACACTGGAGTGTTTGTATACAGGTCACCTGAACATTTCCGTTGGGACACCTTAAGGGGTCCAGATCGGCACCCGTTCTAGCAGGAACATGCATCATATATCAGTCGAGTATGAGTTGCTTGTAAATACCTGTCTGCAGCCAGCACCCAACACATACATCCGCATAGAAAACATCACAGTTCACCATTGTCCATTCATAATCTTTGCACACACACAAAATATCTCACATATATTCTTAAAAAAAGAAGAAAAGGTGGAAATTATGGACAATAAATTAACAGGATAATAAATACAAATGAAGCAAAAAATCTGAATGATGTACATTCATCCTCACAAAATAAAATAAAAATAAGAAACCACACTGTGGCTCTTCAGATTATTTCTTAGTGCAGTGTTACTGTACCCATCGCTGCTCAACCCCTTCCATCCATTCTGTATCCAAATCCCTGCATATGAATTATTCACGATTTTCCTGTTATAGAACCATTAGGCTTGTCGTACAACTCGTTTATAATTTCTACCAACCCCTGCTTTCAGTCTTTGTACACAGTCTGCTGTCCATGCCCCCTCTCATCATGCATAATATGTCTCCGTACATGGATCCTCCTCACACGTCTGTCTCCACCCCCCACACCAGCCCCGTCTTCTTCTGACTGACCCACACCTGGAGAAGAGACTCCACCTGAGTCCAATAAACCCATGCCTCCATGACCAGAGCCCCGGCCACTCTCATAGATCAGTATGTTTAAGGTTTCTTCAAAGATGCGAGCTTCTGGGAACTCAACCTATGAGGACAAATGAAATGACAGAAAGTAAAAAAGTGAGTAACAAACAAAAAACACAAAAGAAGAACACAAAAACACCAAACAACAACATTTACCAATGTATGCATGGTCTTTGCTTACTTTGGTCTGTTTCTTCTCAGTGGCATAAACGATGGAGGTACAGCAAACCTCTGCAATCTTGCGTCCATCTCCATAAAAGGACCAGCAGCAGATTTCATCTCCGAGGACGTCTTTAATGAAAAGCACTCTACCATTAAAGCGCAGCCCCAGTTTATCAAACAGCTCAATGTTCTTCAGCAAGTTGTCATCTGAGTTACTGGAGGAGTAATAAAGGTTTTTCAGAAATGTTATGCACCAAAATATACTGCATGAGAAAATTCAGTCATCCCGGGTATGTTAAAGTCTCATATTCCTGCTCTCAATATTGAATCATGAAGACATTACACACTGGTACCAAGGTGCTACGTAAAATGTAGTAAATCCCTGGGATTTGGGTTTTAGGAATGGTACTTAATTGGCATGTGAATTGGCTTAATGCTTGTACAGGTCAGTGAGTTCATTGGGTTAATGAGTTTACTATTGCTTGTGTTTTGATGTCCTCATTTTCTGATGTCACTGCAAGAGTTTTGCAATTTGCAAATTAGGCTAGTGCACATTTCCTCCCAAAACATAGAGGAATTGTGTTATGCACCAGGAGCCAGCCTTTGCAGCTTTTCAAACTGCTGCTTATTCTCCATCACAGGGCAGCATAAAACATTTAGAAGCAAGTGGGGAGATTTAACATTTATGCATTTGCATGGCAAAGCTGCAAAAGTGTATACATGCCGACAGTACCTGGTATAAGAATATTTATTGTTCCCTCTGTTATTCTGCAATTTCACCACAGGCTGAAAAAGATTAAAAACAATTTTAGAAAAGATTTTATAAGATTTCATTATTTCATATTTCACATTTATCTGGGTGTCTGTATGTGAAGAATGTCAACAATTTCTCTCACTTTCTTGCAGGTGGCAATCATCCGCTGTTCCTCTTTGGCAGAAGTGATCATGGGGATACGACAGCCTCCCTCATAGACTTCACTGCGTTTCTACAGGATAAAAAAAATGTTCACACCATGGGAAACACATCCTAATATCTGTTCAAAAGGAGAACTGCTGTGAGAAAAGTGAAAATTATGTAGAAGAAAAAAAAATTTCTTCTGAAATGCTCATTGTAGTTTTAGAAACAATTATCAGGTCAAGTTCCCACATCTTAATTTTATAAAATTATTCTGCCACATTCCACACCGACTGAAAACACCAACATTTAAACAGTTAAGTTGAAATGGCTTTCAGAGCATTTAAAAAAAATAAAAAATACAGCAGGGTCAGAGGTCATGAAAAAGACAAATTCACCAACCAAAATAATGATTAATTTCTGCACTGAAATATTTACTGTAATTAAAAAGTAAGCTAATTATATTATGTATACAATATGTATAAAAAGTAAGTGGACATCTAACATGTGCCCATTCCAAAACCATGAAAATGAATACATGGCTGCTGCTATAATAAGCTCAATAGTTCAGGAAATGCTTTCCACTAGATCTTGAAGCATGGCTGTTAGTATTTTGGGGGTTGAGGTCAGGGATCTGTGCAGGCCATTTGAGTTCATGTCTTCATGAACATCATATTATGTACAGGGGCACTGTCATGCTGAAACAAGTTTGGGTACCTTAGTTCTAGTGAAGGCAAACTTTAATGCTACAGCAAACAAAGTCTAGTGACCAGTAACCAGACCTTTCAGTCACACAATCCAATAGTTCAGTGAGTACACCTAAATTCAGACTGCACATTCTGATAACATCATATGGTGCATTCAATACATAATTTGCTGAATTTACTGTACTCTATGTGATTATGGCATTGGTGTATGGATGTGTGGGGAGACTGACCTGCAGTGTTGAAAGGCAGTGCTGGATAAGACCCTGAAGTCTGTAGAATTGTGCCTCCTTAAGTACCTCCTCCAGTTCCCTTTGGCTCTCGGGAAGTGGCACTGTGCCATCCCGTAGGAAGTTCAGCACCAGTGAGAAATGGCGTCCACATCTGTCCAGCACTACCCAGCCTGAAGACAAAAAGGACACTGAGCTAAATAAGTGCTGCACAGTGAAATAGACATGTTCTTTAGTTGCCCAGGAATAAGTCGCAGAAACTTCTAGCTATCTTCACAGACACAACATAGGTTAAACTGTGTGAGCACAAAAAAAAACATACTAACTCCAGATAGAAATTTCACCAAAAAATAAAAAATAAATAAATAAATAAATAAAAGTGCGGGGGGCACGGTGGCTTAGTGGTTAGCACATTCGTCTCACACCTCCAGGGTTGGGGGTTCGATTCCCGCCTCCGCCTTGTGTGTGTGGCGTTTGCATGTTCGCCCAGTGCCTCGGGGTTTCCTCCGGGTACTCCGGTTTCCTCCCCAGTCCAAAGACATGCATGGTAGTTTGACTGGCATCTCTGGAAAATTGTCCATAGTGTGTGATTGCGTGAGTGAATGAGAGTGTGTGTGTGCCCTGCGATGGGTTGGCACTCCATTCAGGGTGTATCTTGCCTTGATGCCCAATGACACCTGACGCACAGGCTCCCCGTGGGTAGTTCAGATAAGCGGTAGAAAATGAGTGAGTGAGAAATAAAAGTGCTAGTGTTAGTGCCAAAATATTGACACCCTTGGAAAATATGAGTAAAACAGTTACAGGAAAAATCTCTTTGTGGTTGGTTTAAACTCTCATTGGAAATTTTACAGAAAATTAACCTTTACCTTATGGGTTCAACAAGTGCAACTAGACATGGATTTGCAAATCTACATTTTATGTTATATTGGAAAGAAAACATCTTTTTAAAATAGGTTTCCAAGTCAAAGTGTAAAATGTTTAGCTATTTCATGTAAAGTAATGTTAAACACACTGATGTCCTCTGTCTCTTAAAACGTACCACTATTGTCATGATTATTGCCACAGTCTCAATTCGCAATCTTACATTCAAAATAAATTACCAATCTCGAAAATCCTTTTTTTTTTAACCCAACAAACCTTTCTTTAGGCTTGAACCTGACATGAGAGGTTGTTATATTTAAAAACATTAAACTTAATAACCTACACAAAAAGAATGAGATAAAGAATGATAAAAAGAGATTTCTCCAGTTATATTGCTGAAGATGCTAGTGCCACAGGTTATATATCATTAAAGACTAAATTAACATGTAGTCTATTAAATTAAATGTGGCTTGTCTCAATGTGACACTGTGTAACAGTTCAAATATTAGTACAAGATCTGGCTCTGATGTTCATTTGTAACATATATAAATGAAACAAAAGAGGACACTGGGACTTTCTCTCACAACCCTATTTGTAATTCATGATACCTCAATTTTTGAAACTTGTGCTATTTTACATCCATCCATCCACTTATCCTACAGGGTGGCAGGGAACCTGAAGACTATCCCAGGAGACCTGGGGCACACCTGTACATCACAGGGCAGAATCGTACACACACACTATGGACAATTTAAAGATGGCGACCATCCTACTATGCATGTCTTTGGACTGACGGAGTACATCGGATTACCTGAAGAAAACCCCTAAGGTATGGGATAACACGCAATTCCACACACACATGATGGAGGCAGGAATCAAAACCCCAGCCCAGAAAATGTTTCAATGACCATCTCGTACACATTAACACACACCGTCTCACCTTCTGAATCAATGGTGACCTCCACGCTGCCATCGCATATCCTCCTGAGCAGGCTGTCCTCTTTGCTGAGGGTCTGAACTGTGGTGTAATGCAGGGATCCACCAACGTTCAGCTTCACGTACTTACTTCCAGCCAGACCTGTTCCTGCCTTCTTCTCTACGCCATGGCTGGGGGATGGAGGGGCACAACTGGGCTCCAGTACCACATTCCCACCAGAAGCTTCGGCAGACATCAGGAAAAAGCAGCTCAACCCTTGTAATGTACTGCCTACATGTTAAATAAAATTAAAACCATCAGGAAAACCCTTGTTTATAGCAAAACCTCAGCTTTGTAAGACAGTGAAGTGAAATCCCAAGAGAACAACGCCCAGGATAAAACACAATAAAGCTTCATTCTGGTGGTAATCTTAGTAAGCAGACAGACATATAAACCCCCAACAGTCCGTGCTATAACACTTTGAGGTTGGGACCATAACTTATAACTACCTTTTCCCCAGACCTTTCGTTTAATGTTTGATCATTTAATCCCTCTTTTTTATCTCTACAAAGGAATCAGGTCAGCCGTTACAGATGGCGACTCAGTAACAGAGCTCACTAACCAACTAGCTAGCTAGATAATCTCATGATGAACCAGAATAACGTTACTTGACCGTTTGCTGAGTCCAGCTAGCTGTAATAATATAACAAACCTGTTCTGAAAATTAATACACCATTAATAAACATGAGAAATAACAACACTAATGACCTAACTAGCCTAAAGCGCAGTACCTTAAGCCTAGCTAGCATCTTAGCTAACTTTCACTCTGATATTTTGTTGGATGTCATGACAGAATTAATTGCTTACCGAGCTGTGTCCTAAAGCAACAAGCGCCCTGAAGTACAAACACAAACTCTAGAGAGTTTACATTAACAATAATAATATATAAATCGTTATTTTAATTCCGTGTTTTCAGTTTTATTTTCCGTCAGCGTTTATCCACTACACACTTCCTCTTGAGTGGTTTCCGTGGTGCATAAAACTCCGTCGCCGATTGGTCAAGACACACGTTCGTCACATTGTCTAGTCCCGCCTTTATCCATATGTCATGCGCACTACGTAGGTACCGAGCAACATACTACTATACTAAATAGTAGGCCAAATGAGTAGTGGATAAAACCATTTGATTGCATACTTATTTTAAATACTTTTTAGTATCTATCTATCTATCTATCTATCTATCTATCTATCTATCTATCTATCTATCTATCTATCTGTCTGTCTATCCATCTGTTTGTCTGTCTGTTTGTCTGTTTGTCTGTCTGTCTGTCTGTGTCTGTCTGTCTGTCTGTGTCTGTCTGTCTGTCTGTCTTAGTAAGTACTATCAAGTGAGTAAGCATATTTAAATGCTTACTCAGTTGCTTACTTTTAGTAACAGCTTTATCCTGGTCAGATTCAGATCCTTTCTCAGGAACACTGGGCACGAGG
Source organism: Tachysurus vachellii (assembly GCF_030014155.1). Lineage (NCBI taxonomy): Eukaryota > Metazoa > Chordata > Actinopteri > Siluriformes > Bagridae > Tachysurus > Tachysurus vachellii. Next base: position 9,043,306 of record NC_083477.1, on the reverse strand, counting down.
CGAGAAAACACACTTTAATGGGACAGGGACAATCCAACCACAGCATAATGCACACATGCAGTACATTCACACACCTAGAGACAATTTATCTTAGACAATCCACCTAATCCACGGTTGGTAGTGAGAGGAATTCAGAGAAATCAGAAGATATACTGCCAAACACAGGAGAACATCTAGAAAAAATATGATTATATGGACAGGATCAAATACCAGTATTCCCAGCACTATAGATTAAGCAGATCTTTGCCTGGTTCCATATGAGTAAATGATTATTATAAGTCTTTCATTCACCTCAGCACACACTTCACTACTTTACTTTTATGACCATGGCTATTCATGACATTTTGATGACAAAAAAATGAAGCAAACCTTCACCATCCAACAGACCTTTATTTATTCTTAAATCTTAGCAAATAAATTATGCCTTCATGACAATATACTATGTTGATTAATAAATAATATGAACAATTGAATATTAGTAATACTTCAATGAAACAGAGTCCACAGATAGACTCCAAGTATGGCACAGTGGAAGAGACAAAAACTCACCGCTTAATATTAACAACAAACCATGATTCAATTGAAAAATAACATTATAAAAAGCAGTTCAGTTTGATACTGCATCACAGCAAGCAGATGACTTTTTTCTTCATATATTTTTTGTCAACATAGTGCATATGCAACATCAACTCTGATAAACAATGATAGTAAGGATAATTGTTTGAATGGATCCTAAGCTGAAGCAATAAAATATACAATCGTTGCGTGCCCTAAGCATGAAGACATTCCACCCTTTTAATCCCGTAGTCATTCAACATTAAGCAGAAAGAGATTTTAAGAAACAGCAAAGAACATTATGAAACGCTGGCATTATTGGTCATTATTACATTATAAATGTAGGAAATACTATGGCAACCTGTGAAACATGGTTTTGACGTCACATTATGGGATGTCGTTATTTTGGCACTGGATCAGTTTCGTATACATTAGTTTTGTATACATAATATTCAATCAAAATATTTACATTCAATATATTGTGTTTCTTGCGTGTGTGTATGTGTGTGTACAGTGGAGTATGAGTAGATGTTTTTGTTTACATGTTGTTATGTGTGTTTGTGTGTGCTCCTGTCTTTTCTATGATTCAGTCCCCATGTGAAAAATCCCCCCCTCTCTCCATCTCTCTCTCTCTCCATCTCTCTCTCTCTCCATCTCTCTCTCTCTCTCTCTCTCTCTCCACCGTCCCCCATAAGTTGCTGACTCACCCTTAGCCTCATCCTCATGCTCACTGTCACTACCTTGATCTCAGTTAAGTCCCTAAGGCACCAACCTAAATAATAGAAAACATATCTGATGTGGAGAATTAGCTCATTAAGCTCATCCTTAACCTTTTTGACTCTTTAACATAGCTTCTCTCTTTCCACACACATACACACACACACAAACACAGACACACGCACACTGTTAAATGAGTCAGCAACGAGCAAGAGAGATACTGAAAGTAGAGTGAAAAAGAAAGAAAAGGTATATTGGTTAAAGGACTGCAAGTGAGAGACAGACATTATATCATCCATTCATATTCTTTCCATCCTTAATTTCTCCCTTGTTTGCTGCATCAGATGGACACCTCATACTCCCTTGTGTCCTACAGAGACATAGAACAACCATAATATTAGACAGAAATTTAATAGAAAATAATTTAGAAACAAATTTAGACAAATACATCATCACAGAAATATGATTCTGAATATAATAAGAAGTCGTGAGATGTTTGACCACCTTTTAATAATAGAATATGCTTCTCACAATATGTCAGAAAGACAGGCATAAATTACATTTACAAACACCCTTAAAAAGGACTGTATAATTTATTTTGACACCATTGATAAGCTTCACTACCTAATTACATTTTTATTCACTGTAAAGGGAGAAAAGTATCTAAATAAAAAATTCTGAATAAGCTAGTTAGATTAGTCTTTCAACTGTGTTAATTGACCAAATCATTTTATTTATCCTACCAGTCAGCTGAACATGTGTTGATGTGCACTAGATATGACTCTAGCTATCTACTAAAATGGCTAAAATGGTTAATTCCTCTTGCTTATAGATATCCACTTGGTTGCAATTAAATTTTTCTAGCATGGTTTGTATTGTAGCATGGTTAGCAATTTGCACTTCATCGATTAGCATGTGGCAATAATTACATCAATGGAACATTGTTGTATATCAGTGAGGTACACAGTTTACTAAAACAAAATAAGTTTTAATTTTAGTAAAATTAATCTAAAATGCAACTGATCTCTGTTTCAGGATTTGGTTCCTGAGCACTGAAAGCACCTTAAATGCTTTTTTTTCTGTCAGATAACATCGAGTAAATAATCTCATTCGCTGCAATAAGCATTTGTGTAATGTCCACTCAATTATGTTCATTGAATTTTGTCTGCAGTGTTTTTATTGACTGGTTTGGATTAGACTTGATTGAAGTATCTTACCCCTGCTTCATACAGTGGGTTATTAAAGTCCGACTCCACCGTGATGGGACTATAGGAGTGGGTGTGTGACAGGGACTTCCAAAATAGTGGCTTCCACTGCAACCTACAAACACTGTTTGTGTAAAAGAGAGGGAGAGAGAGAGAGAGAGAGAGAGAGAGAGAGAGAGAGAGAGAGAGAGAGAGAGAGAGAGAGAGAGAGAGAGAGAAGAATGGTAATTGGGTGCAGTCAGAGACTAAAAGAGAGATAATGGCCTGATTTCCCCCAGGGATTAATAAAGTACTCCCTATCTCTATTGCACAATAATTACAGTATCAAACACAAATAGTTTTAGACAAATCTGTAAATTCATTTACACTCTACACAAAATTGATGCCAGTCTCAAGAGACCTGAACTCTAGAACTAGAGCTGTTAGTCTTATAAGCCGGAACATCTAGCTTTGCTGCGTTTAATCAATAAATGGGGCCAAGAAACACCTACGTTAACAGAAAGAGACAATTTGTCTGACATGGTAGATTAACACAGACCTTTTTTCACAGCCTGTCAGCAAACACACAGAATAACTTGTTCATTTACAACATGAACAAGCTTCACACAAATATCTCAAATATTTTAAACATTTCTTACTTTCTTAAAAGTACACTAATATAAAGTAAGCTAGCTATTTAACTATCTAACTATATTTTTTGCGTTATACACTTTTTAATGTCTCTGTTTAGAAACATGAATTGAATTATGTACTCTAGTTACCCTGCAGAGTTACACTGCTAAAAAAAATCTTGCAATTCAATGCCAATTTAAAGAAATTTAGCAAAATTATTGTCTATATATTCATATCCTGTACAGTAATATCTCATTTCATAATCAGGGAGCTAGCAAAAAGATTACTTCCACCTTTAAGAACATCACTAGATTAGTCCCCATTTGTGTCAGATGTGTCAATGGTTGGATTTTGCCCAAAATATTCCTCTTCAAAGGAAGCATTACTGACGCATTACTGACTAAAGGAAGCATAACTACAGTACTCAGTATTTACAAAAGATAACTTTTCCACTTACTTAGTGTAGTACATATATATTCCAGCAATCAAAAGGATGACCAGGATGATGGGCAAGATGATGGCCAATGCAATGTTCTCACTCAGCATTTGGTGGGAGGCCTCTAATGACTGAGAGACTGAACAGAAGCAAGAGGACCATGAATGGACAGTGAAAAATATGAAGTCATAACTACAGTTACAACTAGCTTCAGTACATAGATATGAGTTTATTTATGAACATCTTTATTTGTAGATTTAAATCTAACTTTATTTATACGATGTGTGTAGCTCTACATTTAGCAGCATTGTAGAAATGGAAGTTGTAGTGTGGTATTTTGCACAATTAATGAATTTATTGTGTTTTATCCTAGGGGAAAGAAATATCCCATACATATTAGAATAGATTATTATTATGCAAGTATTTTACTATGCTAGTATACAATTATGCAAGTATGTAAATATGTAATCTGTAAGTGTGCAAGTGCTAGTATGCTTGTACCCAGGGGCGTCACTAGGCCCTTTTTTAGGCCTAAACTTCTTCCCAGCCCCCCTAAAAAATTATTTGATTAATTATTTTTCGCTTCAGTCCACTTTAAAAACGCATTTGAAGCGGCGACAAGCTGCGTCATGTTTCGGCTCCTCCCCTGAACTGAGTCTGCGTGGATTCAGCGCATTTTTCAATCCGCAGGGACGCCGAGCAGAGCGAACATCAGAGAGTACAAGGTGTGTGCTTTTATTGATGGATTGCTATGATATGACATCTGCATCGGTGCAGTTCTTGTAATTGCAGTTTACTGAACCAATACACAGTTCGGTTTCTCGTCCAATGCGTCTTCGCTGCGTTCAACTTCAGCCCTTATCACAGTGTGATAGTTGTTTTTTCATTTTTTTTACAGTGAAATACAGGGAATACAATGGAATAGTGGATTGCAATAAGGTTAGTAGTATACAACCCTACCCTGGGGGCTGAGCCCCCCTAAAATGAAAATTCTAGAATCGCCCCTGCTTGTACCTATATAGCCTAAAATGCATAGCATCATCTGGACAATGCAATGCGAAATTATATAAAAATAATAACAAGTATAATTTATTTATCTTTATTTTAACTTTTCCACTTGTTTTTTTTAACTTTTACTAATAATTTTACTGAGAGTTTGTATTCTTCATATCTATATCCAAAAAGTTGACAAGCTCCCAGAATTTTAAAGTACTGTAGAATATGGTTCAGTTATGAGTAAGACTCAGGAATAACTACTAAACATGAATATATATTTAATAGTGAATGTTACAGTAAATGTGGTGCAGTCATATTACCTTCCAGTTTGTGATCTTCCAACAGCTCCTCATAGGCCACTGTAGAGAAAATAAACACTGAGCATATCGTAGTGTATTTAATCAGAATACAACACCTTTTTGTGTGTTGCTGCATACCTTTGCAGAAAGGGGGTGGGCTGTTCCACTGAGAGGGGTGTCCTGGGACGCAGTTGATGATGACCTCTCCAATCAACTCATAGCCTTCATAACAGAAAAAGCGCAGAGTCTCCCCTGCTTGGTAGCTATGTTTATACAGAGTTTGGTAACCGTTGTCTGGCACACCAGGATTTGGGCATGGATCATACTTTACTGTATTTGTGTGAAAAAGAGATGATAAATATATGAAGTAGAAATTTTACATTGTTAAAGTTAAATGCTTATAATGATTTCTAACATTTCATATAAAGAAGATTTTCATACACATGAACACTGTGGATTACACACATGAAAATTAAAGAAAGCTTTCAAAACACTTACAGACACATTTAGGGCTACGGTCACTCCATTTTGGCATGCCAGTGTCTCTGCCATGGCAGGAGATCTGACTAGGGCCCTCCAGTTGGTAACCTTGATTACATGTAAAGCGCACCACTGTTCCCACTGCAAAGCCTAATTCTGGGTGCACTGAGCGTGCTCCATTCACCACCTCCCCTGGGTCAGGACATTGCTGGACTACAGAGAGAACAAAGCCAGGAGGAATAACAGTTATGGTATATAGATATCAAAACAAACAACCCAATAAATGTGTTTTTCCAAAGATGCCCCAACAGACACGAAGCATATCCACTCCATGCAAACTCTCTACTGGTGTACCACAAGGTTCAGTGTTTTGTCCTTTTCTATTTTTCCTCTATACCCACTCTTCACATATTATAATCACATGGTTTTACCTATAAACTCCATGCTGCTGAGGCTCAACTCATCCTTTCCTACCTCACACACTTGTGTATCTTCCTAGATCTCACCATGTCTGATAGGCATGTTGTTAAGGATAGTAGCTCATCACCAAAGACTAAATCCCAGAGAGATTGAACTGTTGTATTTTCCTAAAGGTGAATTCCTACATCAAAATCTTGCTGTTCAGTCCCTTGCCATCTCAGAATTGTAAAGTTTGTGGACACCTGATCATCACACCCACCTTATGTGCAGTTTTAACCCAAACTGCTGTCACAAAGTCAGAAGCATACATTGTATAGAACATATCTGTATGCTGTAGCTTTTCCTTTTCCTATTTTCCTTCTCTGAAACTAACTGGCCCAAGGTTCACAAAGAAATGATTAGCCAATGTTCTAGTCAAAGTACTTAAGTGTACTGCACAGAGCCCTGACCTCAACCCCACTGAAAACCTCTGGGATGAACTGGAACACTGACTGCACCTCAAGCAGTGACTGACCTCACTAATGCTCCTGCAGCTGAAGGAGCAAGTCCTCATAGCCACAATCCAAATTCTAGCAGGAAGCCTTCCCAAAAGTGTGGAGGTTATTTTAACAGAAAATGGGGACTAAATCTGCATTGAGGTGTTAAAAAAACACACATTGGTGTGATTGTCAGGTATCCAACAACCTCTGCCAATATAGTGTTTATATATAATAATGATATACAGTACTGACATACATTATCTCATAATAATATAAACTATGCTAGTATGAATTTGGTATTATTAGGGTAACGGGTTTTGTTGAGATGCTTTGTGACAATCACGTGAGGACTTGATGTTTCAGAGTTTAAGGCTTTGGGTTACTGATCAGAAGGTTGAGGTTCAAGCTGCTGAGACATCAACGTTGGGTCCTTGAGCAGGGCCCTTAACCTCACCTGCTCCAGGGGCACCGTACTATGGCTAACCCTGCGCTCTGACCCTAAGCTCATAATAACCTGGGATATATGAAAACTTAAAGCATTTCACTGCATGTCTGTGTATGTGACAAATAGAATTTGATTTGAATTTGTGCTATACAAATAAAACTAAACCGAATATGTTAAGTATGAGAGTATGTCAGTATTCAAAAAAGCAAGTACTGTATGTTTATATACTAATACTAGAATGTAAGTATTTATGCATGCTAATGAGATAATATGCAAGTATGCTATAATGTAAGTAGTTGTAAAATTTAAGTTAAATTTTCAAATGCATATATATTATTATTATTTTTTTTTTTTTCAGAAGCAGTAAATGTTTTTTTAACCATGCCGTATAGACAAATAAAGCAATCTTTTGAGTCATTTGACTTACTTTTCACACAGGTAGGTGGGCTGTTGCTCCAGGACAGATCCCACTGACAGGTAATGATGTCAGAACCCACAATGTCATAGCCAGGTTGGCACTGATATGTTATTACACTGCCCCTCACAAGTGAGACATGGGAAGAGCTACTCCAGCCAAATTCAATTGGTGGCAAAGTGGGGCATGTATCATTAGGTTCCACCTCTAGAGAAGATCAAATAAAGTAACACCCAAATCAAGTACTGGACATAAAATCAAACATAAAAAAAAAAAGATATTAAGTAATTTTACCTCTGTAGTGAATCAGGAAGCCTTGGCTCAGGATGAAGCTGGAATCATCAGGGTCACTTTGAAACTGAATAGTAACCTCTGAGCCACCAGACACAACACGGAACCTTTCCCTTGACCCCAAATACTGACCAATCACATGGGACATCAGATCATGGCCATCAAATATGGTGAGAATATCATTATGACGAATGTTCAAACTTTTGAGGGAAAAAGACAAAGAGATTTCAATCAATCGAGTTAGATTAGTAGATGCACTGAACTAAATGTGGATTACATGAATTGCATGTACACACACATATACAGTGCATACACACACTCACATTTGCACATCCAGTTCAATTCTCTTGTCCTCGTTGACGTGGATCTGCCACACACAGTCCTGCCCCTTTGAGTAGCTCTGTGGCCAATCGGGAGACAGCACGGTTCCTGTCGCATCTGTTAGCTCCCCGCCACATAGAGCTAAATATGGAATACAGAGATATGTGAAAGTATGAAAAACAGAAAGGATACAGGATGCGCAATGGATTTTAAAAAAATGTGCTTTAAAAAAGTGTGTGTAATTATGTAATATTCACATTCACTTAGCAACAACCTAGGATAACAAAGCAACTGCCTAAGAACATAGCAAATACCTGGAATACCATAGCGACACATTAGCCACTCCCCAACAATTCAAATGAATTAAAATCAATTTATCTGTAAAACGCTTTTAACAAGGGACATTGTCTCAGAAGTATAGAAACAGAATACAAATTCTAAAATTGTAAAATTGTTACTATTCTTCTCTACAATCCCCTGGAACACAATAACAACCACCTAAAATACCACAGCAACACCATAGAAATTGAATTAAATATTTTTTTTATTTTTTTATTTTTTTTTTTATTACTTTTTTTGTTTTAAACATTCTTTTAGTTCGTTGCAAGTATTTTCTTAAATTTGGTCCCCAGTGAGGTTGATGTTTAACAGGTATCTTTGTTCAAATGTGTAATATATGAGATGTCAATGTTTCCTTAATAAATGTTATCTGCTCTGTCAAATCATCAGTTTATCTTCAAGATGAGATTATGTAAATAAATTGTGTATGAATTGTAAGGTTATACCTTTGCACACAGGCTCACTCTCATTCCAGTGGGGGTCACTTGGGTCGACACACTCCATGACCCCTGATCCTTGCTCCATGACAAATCCAGGAGAGCAGGAGAAGGTTACAGTAGTTCCAAGAGGAAAGGTGATGTCACTGCTGCTAAAATTCCCATGAGGAACATAGGGTTCATAACAGTGTTCGCCGTCAAAAGCTGCAGAGATCCAAGAGCAATAGATAGAAAGATTAAACAGAGAAAACAAAATCTTTGAATGCACATAAATAAATGCCTTTGACTACCTGACTTTAGGACCATTAAGCTAAGAAAAAACTGTTCACGGTGCTTTAGAGAAACATGAAAAGTGTTTATGAGAGGTGAGAATGACAGTTCTTTTTATAAATTTGTCATGACATGGTCTCTCCCTCCCTCCCTTTCTTTCTGTATCTATTTCTCACCCTCATAGCGAAGTGCCATCAGCAGAGGGATGGAGGAAGAGTCAGCTGTTAGCTCCAGATACAAAGATGATCCTTCGCTCACTATCCCACGCTCTGGAACATCATCTAGATCCGAGTCAAAAAGAAGTGGAGTGTTGGAATTATTCCCACTGCGGACAATCAGTCTGAAAGACAAACAGGTACATCGACAGGTACAGATCAGGAAGGTGTTACTGTGAAAGTGTTTCAAGGTTTTATACACAAGGTTTATCAAGATAAATGAGCAGGATAATTATACATTTTTTAAACCAACAGAATCTGCAAATATTGTTGAATTTCTGATAAGAACACGGCTGCCAGGTCTCCATGGCAAAACCAGCAAAAAAAACAAATTCCATACAAGAATATTCCCCACACAATCCTTTTTTATTAATTTCAAGGGCATTAAACATTGCTATGTGATATACTGTAGTATTTATAAAGTAATATATGTATACATTTCAGAAATCCTAGTGAAACTATATTTTTTCCTGAACCATTTATTTTATCGAATTACTAACATTGTCTTATGTTGTAACTTGTATTGTGATAAATACTAATAATATGAAGTATGGCTTACAAAGAAGTAAATTTTACACTACATAAAGAAAATTCCATCGTAGCTATTTTTATATACCTGTGCATGTGAAACCCAACATCATGAACAAAAGCTCAGACATGGAAACAATGCATAAGAATAACCGGGAATTCTGCCTTCATATGAATATATTTTATGGTATTGTAAATATCTAGAATATATATAACACAACCTTGAAACGATTAGGAATTAATTTCTGAGATTTTCATTCATTCGTCTTTAGTAATCACTCTATTCTGGTGGATCTGGAGCATATATCACCTTGGAATATGCCCTAAATAGGACATGTTGATTTATTGATCTGTTGTATTCTCTGAGTGTTTTTATATTCTTTGTTTGTTATGGTGTAACTGTCCATTTATATTGTGCTAGTGAGGCTTCTTTTCAGGGGATGGCAAACTCAAAGATATTTTTGTTTGCTTTTTATTGCTTGGTAAAATCAGTGTAGTCTATCCTTATTCCTCTCATTTTACAGGGACATGCTTAATGGTAAGGGCAGGTGTTTGTACCCTGTGGAATAAAATGTACTTGTATATTTTTTTCTCTTCACAGTGTACCTTTCAAACAGTCTCATTACCATATTGCAGTAGAGCATATTTATGACTTACTTATCATTGTCTTCATCCAAAGCCATCCTTTCAAAATGAAGGTGTAGTCGGTGACCCTCCTTGGCCTCAAGCAACCAATGGCAGCTCAAGTTGCTACTGCTGAGGTTACTGCTGGAGGGAACGGTGGGAGAGAGGATCCGTCCCACTGTAGCGTTTCTGATCCAACCGCCACAAGACACGGCTTTACACAATACACAAAAAGACACAAATATGCTTGTCTTACTAGGTTAAGAGTAAATAAAAACAACATAAGATGGAGAAATGTAAAAGTATATCCAGTGATTTTGGCAAAAGTTAGCTTCAGCCAGTGGTTTTGAAATTCATAGATATTTATTGTATATATAGTCCCGGAGTTAAGTGCACTGCTCAAAGGCATGCCTCCAAAACACATGGAAGCCTAAATGCTAGTGCATGAGGGTGCTTTTGAATTTACAGGCCACATGACTGACAAGTAGATATATGTGTTAAACTCACTATCCACAACAGTAAAAACAATTGAAAAGAAAAAAATTTAAAGTCTCCTCACCCATACACTGAGGCTCAGGAGTGCTCCAGTGGGGTCGGGTGGCGTTCAGACAGGTGGCAACTTCATGACCCCTGACCTGAAAGCTGGGGTCACAGTGGAAGTGAGCCTGACCTCCAGGGTGAATGTCAGTCACAGTGACTATGCCCCCCTCAGGAGACAGAGGGAATGGGCAGGAGAGGAGGAATGCTGATTGTAAATAAATAAAAAAAACAGAAAGTCAGTCACCAGTCATATTAGTCATAATAAATATATAATACATAACAAGAAATTTACTCCACTTTTAAAAAAGCTACCTTGGTAGTGAAGGGTGAAAATGCCATGGTTGGTCTGCTTCAGGCTTCGGTAGTGAATCTGCACCTGATTTGTTGTACTGCGTATCACCTGACCTTCACTGATCATTGTCTCGTTGGCTAAAAGTTCAGGTACTGAGCCATCCAGTCCCAGAATAGTCAGAGACTCCTCCTTAGACAAGTTCACCTTCTTCACCTGAGACACCAGTGAAGACAATATTAACCAACATCTGATGAAAGTTTTTAAATTTGCATTATTCTGATTTCACCTTTGTAAAGGCCAAAGAATTGTCATCAGCCATCAGAGCAGTGGGCATGCAGAAAATATCTAATCAGAGGTAGATAAGGTAACAGGATTATACCTGTATTTCTACCCCATATCCAGGGTATACAGTGATGCTATATGTGCATTCCAGTGGAGAAAACGGAATTGATGAGGAGAGCTGGTCTGGAGACTCCACTATACCCTCCATGCCTGTCAGGCTAGTATTACACTGCACTACAGAGAGAAACAGAAAGGGAAGGAAGAAAGGAAAGAAGGGAGGGAGGGAGTAATGGGGGGAGGATTGTAGCAGTGTCAGTTGTGTATTTGAAATATAAAAAGTTTATTTTCTGGTGCAAGTATTCAGCCCGAATGATAATGCTAAAATCACAGCTGCCCTTTAGCTCAACACTACAGTGATTGAAATCAGCACGAGCTAAATATGATCTTTTATGTCTGAAATGTATACGAGTGAGAGGCTCTTAGAAATGGGACACAGACAGATTTCGGGGTGACAGATTCAGGGGTTCTTGAAAGACTTAACACACTTAAATTGCTGTCTATAGAGTCAGGGCTTGCCCTATTTTTCGTACATTTTGCTACTGTTAGTAAATTTTAATGATGAAATTTTAAAGGCAACTATGCTTTTCCTTCCTGGTTTTTGGCAGTTGCCCCAGAATCTTACTGTACTGATCAGCAAGTCCTGCAGTTCACTAGAAAATGCAGAGATATTTAATATAAAAAAAACTCAAATCATTTCTACACCTGCTGCATCATTTTAATCTGCAGTGTAAAATCAATCAATAAAAACTTATTCACCCAAATTTACTAATGCCATGACAATCTATAGATAGATAAATCAGATGCATATATAGTTATTTCCATAGTCCTTACAACAAATACCTGGTGTGTGAACTGTTGTTATTGTTGTGGTTGTGATCAGAGTCGTTGTGGTCTCCTCCTCTAATGGTGGTGATGTTACACCACCCTTCCCTCCTAATTGGCCAGACTTTGGGGCAGTTGAGGAGGTCATGGCAGTAGTGAGAACACCTGGTGACATTACTGTAGACGCAGGTTCAACAGAAGGAACAGCCTGGGTCGGGTTAGTGGTTGTGCCTGAATGTTCAGAAAAAGCAATACTTGGAAGATGACCAGTGTTACTTAAGTGATTGCTTTAGTGACTGTGTGCCCAAGTGCCACAACTGCCAAAATGCTCTTGTTTGGTATTTGAGCAAAATGCCTTCAACTTCTCAGTTCTATGCTAGGTTTGGATTGTGCTTGGATTGGACAGTTATTAAACTGGACCAACATACTTGACAAATGAATACATTTAAAATGCAAATGTACATTTTAGCTGTACTGAATATGCAAATGTAACTCATTAGCTGTACTATGTTGTTTTTTTTTTTTGGGAAAAAAATAGTAAGGTGATTGGGTTATTTGCTTATATAATATAATAAAGATTTGTTGTTATTGTCCCTATTTGCTCATACTCCATAATATGATCAATATTTAGCATTTTCAACATCAGTTGGGGAAGTTATGTATACATTGTAAAATACATTATTTTACAGCAGCATAATGCAAAACATTCAATAATACTAATATAAGATGTTGTACTTCATCCCTAGGTTGTCTTATTTGGGCCAATTTCCAAGCCCTTCATAAGCTGGAGTCTCACCTATGTTGCCAGAGGACTGGCCAAGATACTTCTTACTCATCAGCGCAGCATGGAGCAACTCACCCAGGGGGCGGGGATCAGAAGTCATAGTGGGAGGAGCCTCAGAATCAGGAGTAAGAAAGGCTGCACCTAAGTGGGCAAAAAATGGAAAAAATTTTAGCACTGGAAAACATGTGACTGATTCAACATTGCCTTTTAATTTTTTCAGACTGAATGTGATATATATTCACTAAACTCATCTAAGTCACTTTTATTTAAAAATTTTGAGCACACACATATACACATAAATATTCAAAATACGAATAACCTTACCTTTAGTTACGTGAATGCACATGAGTGTGACACACAGTGTCACAACAAGAACTGTGGACACCATGGTGAAGTACAGGAGAACGAAAGCTAAAAGAAAATATCAGAAAATAATGGTAAATATCTCCAAAGAATGCAATGCCACATTTTATCACAAAACATAACCCAGGTATATTTGTCCTTTGGTAAATGTTGTCTGGTCTATCAATTAACTATTCATGGTATCCCAAAAAGATGGCCCAGTCTCTGATGAACAATACGAGGCAATGGCTGAGTACTAAAATATGTATCAAGAACCTAGACATAGCTAGCAAGGTCTATACTCTTGCTACAGTAAAGAACAAAGAAATTTAAAAAAAAATACTAAGAATTTGATCATCATGAAACTACACATTTTGGGAAATGTATGTCTGTATCATTACAATTAAATGTATTCCATATGCTACCCTTTCTGGATATGTTTAACATTTTAATATAGAAAATATATTATTACTTTATCACCCAGTGCAACATCAAACAAGAATTTTCCCAAAAAAACCCACCTCTCACAGTGGACAATGAGATCCTGGCTCAGGCCGTTAACCATTAACCAGAGATAAAGTAGATAAATCTAAAATTACTAAACCAAACCACAGGCCCCACAATAAAAAGTAAAATGAAAGCAACACATATATCAATTGAACACATGTTTCTAGACACAATCCCCTTGAATATTACAGTTATTATATATTATAGTATATTATACTATATAATCTTTTTAATTATTGCACGTAAGCAGTCAAAGGACTGAACAAACAGCAGGCCAGTATCTTTTTATCTGCAGTGTATTTTTTAGCTTGTTAACTGTGGTATAATAAATGAATTAGCCAAGTTGTTTTTATAATCTGATAAATCCCTCGACCAAATTACTAAAGTATTATTCGTGCAAAGAGTTTAACTTAAATTACATTCAAATGAGGCCAGTTATTCAAGAAACCATATCAAACTATGGTCGTTTTGTCAAATCAGCGCTTCATAAATAAAATTATATATATATATATATATATATATATATATATATATATATATATATATATGTGTGTGTGTGTGTGTGTGTGTGTGTGTGTGTGTGTGTGTGTATTATATGCATATGTATACTCATATATATATATATATACATATATACACATATGTATATATATATATATATATATATATATATACACACACACACACACACACACACACACACACACACACATATATATATATATATATATATATATATATATATATATATATATATATATATATATATATATTATATATATATACAGTTATATACAAAACTATACACACACACACACATCTATTCAATTTGCAGCAATTGTTATACAGGATATTAGATTTCCTATCCAGTTAAAAGAGTGCAAAAAAATGTGTATGTAAGAAAATAGAGATCTGTTCATTAAAAAAGATTACAAAACACAGCCCAATCTGGCAACACATTGCGCGGCGCGGGTCTCGGTGAGGACATATGGGACAGATGACATACGGCCTCCACCTTTCTTATCCTGGCATCAATGATGTCACCTCCTTGCTGCGATTCGCTATCAGTCGTAAAGACCCTCTGCTTCTTGCAATCTGCCGTGAGGTATGAGGGTATGATGCGGGGCCTTATATAAAAACGAAGACTCAGAAGAGAACCAGAAACACCTAAATAAATAAATAAATAAATGCCTGACGGTGGTGTGTGACGCGCGTGTTCAGTGTGGTAGAATGAGAGAGAGAGAGAGAAATAGAGAGAGAGAGAGAGAGAGAGAGACGTTGCTGACGCTGCGGGCATAAACCTCGCATCTCTCTGTCTTCATTTATGAGGCTTCTCCTTATCTGCACTCTCACTTGCGTTTAAAACACATCCTCCTCCTCCCGGCCTTCATGTTATCTGCAAACATCTCCTTTGCCACGCGAGACGCACTGAACGCATCAGCACAAATACGCGCGCTTGGCTCAAGTAAAATAAGGCCAATGCAACTGTTATAATAAAAATGTGTTATGTGCTTGCTTCAATAACATGCATCGTTATGCGGGTTGCTGTCAAGCGCAAATACCTAGACTCTCATTCAGTCAAGGCAGTCAACAAAGACGACCAGAAAACAGCATAGACTACTCACCTTAACGTCGTTTCTCTGCTGTTTTTTTTTTTTAAGTCTTAGTGGGAAATATTATTCCTATATTTTATCTCGTCCTGCGATTATTTCGTCTGCACTCCTTCGTCTCACCAAAAAATACCAGAAGAGTCTCTGCGCGTTTTAGGTAATCTGCTTGCTCCCGGCGCCCTTACCGGGCTTCAGGCTCCCCGGGGATGCCAACACCTCAAATAACGAACTAAAATATCGTTTTCTTTTGCCTTGCCGTTTTTATCGACGCTTAATATCCAAAGTCCAAAGGCTCAGCGCTTAGGTGGGTGGAACGGCCATAAGAGTCCCGTGTTGTTTGATGCGTCGATGTGAATCTACTGCTTCTGTAATAAATCGCGCCACCCGGTGGCGGAACAGCGATATTGCGGTTAATCACCAGCCCCTGTCCAGGGATGAAGTGCTGAAATTCATCGTTTTGAAAATCCGCCCGCAGCTTTTGAAGGCGACTAGAGCACGCAGAAGTGCACTCCGTAAAAGTGCCCAGGAATGTTGCTTGGATTTGATTACACGACGTGAGTTAACATCGGTTCATTCGAGTTAAAGGGCTCCTTCGGGTTTTCCCGTATAAGGAGGAGGGGGGCTACCGACGTCGGAGATTTTCGGAGTCATTTTAATGCGGAACACAGTACCGCTGTACGCTCGGCGGCTGCAGCAGCAGCAGCACCACACACAGGCGGGCAAAACACGGAAGGGGGGAGGCGGAAAGAGCGAGGGGGCAAAGACATACCGAGTCAGCAGCCGGGACGCGGTAAGTCAACACGCCGTGATCCACCATGGCGTGCGCCAAACACATGCAGCAATTCAAAACAAAGGTAGAGCTCGATGCGCTCGTCGATGGAATGAACGTAATTGAGCTTGATGTAGCTTCGTACTAAAAGCTGGGATGCTTTGGCTGGTTGAGGAGTCACTCCCGTGTGAGGAACGTGAACACAAACACGCAGGCGTTTGCAGGAACCATGATTATGCAACAGCACAAGGAGATCAAGCACAAGACGAAGTCATGTCTGCTTTTTGATTAGACAAATGCGGAAGTGTGAGCTTGCGTGTACAGTTTTTTCTTGCCTGATTAACATCTGTTAAGAAAGATGTATCACTCCACAAGTGTTGATTTACTGCTAGCCTACTATGCCTGATCCAAACAATGATTTGTACTAGGTGAGCAAAGCCCTAAGGAACCGTGGCATGTTTGTATGTAATGGAAATCAATGACTGGATAATTTTCACATTGAGAAATCAAGGCTGATTCATTTGCCATCCAAATTGCTCCTTTCTTTTACCCTGTCTTTATCCACTTTAAATCACCCACCATGTTTTCATTTGCCATCCACTTGGCCTCTTTATCTGCTCTCTCTCTCTCTCTCTCTCTCTCTCTCTCTCTCTCTCTCTCTCTCTCTCTCTCTCTCTCTCTCTCTCTCTCTCTCTCTCTCTCTCTCTCTCTCTCTCTCTCTCTCTCTCTCTCTCTCTCTCTCACTCTCACTCTCTCTCTCTTTCTCTGTAACTCTTGTGCTCTGTGTATGCCCTTATCTCACATTATTCATCTCTTCTTCACCACTTTTTCTTTTAGTGTCTCAGCCTCTTGGCAGGATGTCGTGGTCCCTGGACCTGCTCCCTCTGCCTCCCTGTGTGGAACTGGGTGGGCCTCCCCTGAGTGGCCTTCTGTGGACTCTATTGGTGCTCTTTCTCTGGTATTGCTACCGTGTTGGTGCCGACACTCCATCCTGCTCATCTGGCTCAACTCACTCTGCTATATCATGCTCCTCCAGCTGCTCTCCTGTTGACTCTGGCCATTCCATCCCCAAATCTTCTCCTCTAATCACTTTGGGGAGCGAGGAAGAAGAAGAAGCAAAGAGTTACCTGATGCCGGTGTTGAGCCATGCACCATTTCCAGCTCAAGCAGCAGCAGGAAGCAGGAAGTTGTATACAGCCCTGCAGGAGTATGCCAAGCGTTACAGTTGGGCCGGCATGGGCCGCATCCACAAGGGCTTGCGCATCCAGGTCAGACACATTTAGAAGAACAGGCGTGTGAGATCTGGGTTTGAGGTCAAGCTTAAATATTTTGGAGAATCAGAGTTTAATAAAATAATATGACTGTAGGTTCCAAAAAAAATTTGACTTAAATGTTGTTTCAAGTTTCAATTAAAAGTTGAAGTTTAAGAAGTAATGTTGATGCCACCTGTTTATTATGGTGAAGAAACAGGCAGTTTGAGTAACTGATGGTAGGAATTATTTTTTCCTTTAAATACATACATGCAAAGGTTCTTTGAATGGGTAACTTCTCTAGCTTACTAAAGAGGTTATTCTTGGACTTTTTTGTAGACATGAACCCTCTGTAGGTAGTTTTTAGGAGTTTACCAGCTTTTATTAGTCACTAATTAGTCCTAAGAACCCAAAGTTCATCTGTAGATACTAGCTGCACTGTATATGTATAATTTTTGAGTAGGTGAAAATGTTCTGAAAACAGTAACATAGAGGGATAGTAAAACATAAGAGGTGTATAAATATGTCAGTTACATCAGGTAGAGCAGGCAGAATCCAAAACTTTCCCAAACTTTGCTCCTCCAGAACTGGAGATCAAATAAAGAAATTCAGTGCTCTTCTTTCTTCTGACATATGACACCAATCTAAACATTACCTTAGCCCCTTTTTTCTCTCTTTCTCTCTGTTTGACTAAATGCCTTAATCTCTTATTCTTTGTAGACTAGGATGAATGATCGCTTCTCCATTCAGAAGCCCCACCTCTTCTACCTCCCTGATGTTCCCAGCATCCCTTTCTTCCCTCGGGATGCTCATCGCCATGACATAGAGATCTTGGAGGCAAGTTATCCCATAATCCTTGCGGAATTCCAGGCTGTCTATCAAAGAGGCATTGACACAAAGCTGGGGTGGATATACCAAGGACCAAAGGTAACAAAATAATGAATAAAGTATAAAGTAGTGTAATTATATAATGTAAAATAAAGTCTTACTCTGGTTGCCAGGTTGGAGGATTCAAAAAATAAAATAAGAAAGACTAAACTAACTGAATAACAATTGTGATCTTTAAAATAAACTGTCATCTTCAGCACAAAGTTTTTAAACAAATTCATTTTGAGATTGTCAGAGATCTGAGGTTCCAGATCTAAGCTACTAAAAATGTGATTTTGTAGCCACTCTACTAGATCTACTAAGTATGTATTGAATATTTAATTAAGTAGCAGCTCTAGCGCTCTCTCTCACTCATAATCTCTCTCCTGTTCGCTCTCACTCACTCGCTTTCACTTACTCACTATCTCAAATCAATATCTGCACTGCACCACTGAGATATTTCCTTTCCTGCTTCATCATACATGTAAATTCAACAAAAAAAAAGCTTCACTCTTGGTTAGTGAAAACACAACTTTTTTCATGTATTTGTTAATCATGTTTATGTTTGACTTCTCAGGGTCAGGCACTGTTCCCACTCTATAACGCTGGAGAGTGTGTGGCAAGTAATTGCCGTGCATGTCCATGTACGTACCGTACCCTCCACTCCCTAAGAACTTTCATCAGCAGTAACTCACTTGGCTCAGCAGGATTCTGGATATTGGGCCCTGGGGCCTCACTGGGGGGAACCTATGGGCCCACCAACATACGCCTCCGGTGCCATCTGGGTAAGTGCTAAATCTGGCCAATTATAGTACACAACTTTTAATGCCTTAATTATGAAAGAAATGGGTAATCCTTTTTAGAATATCATATAAAAAATATTTTTATGTCTCTTAAATCTGCTCTTAAATCTGTAATAGTTACCTAACTAAAGCTTCTTATTTTTTCAAAACTATATGTCAACAAAGCAGAGGACCTTCATATACTTGCATGCCCTGAGTTTCATTCTTCATATACCATAGTGTTTGTCCTACTGTAATAATTAGGGTTGGGTATCAAAAGGAATTTTCCGGTTCCGATTCCAGGTCCATTTCTGCCTTACGATTCCCGGTTCTGATTCCGATTCCATAATAAAAGAAATGTGAAAAATAATGCACAATACTTAAACAATTCCATTTGTGTTTATTAATCACTCTTTAAATATTTTAAACAGAGCATTTCAATTCATATCAATTTAAATAAATCCAACATCAAATTTAACATTCAGAATTACTTAGCAAAACAGTTAGCAATTTTTCTGAAGAAAAATTAACATGTCTGCTTTCTCTGGGAGAAGACGAGACCTTTCCTGGCTTATTGTATCTCCAGCTGTGGAGAAAACCCTCTCAGAGGGACTTAAGTAAAGTTGGCTCCATATTCACAGATTCGAATTTCCCGAGTCAATAGCTACTGACCTAAACACTCTTATTACACAAATAATGCCTCTTTTTTATAGTAATGTAGAGAGGCAGCTACAACCCAAGTTTCCTCAATATCAGCTTTCCTCTGCGTTGGACAAAATACATAAGTCTCTATGTGTGAACACCTAAGAGACAGATTCCAAGAGACCGTCAGCAAAGTGCAAAACCCAAAAAGCGAATACAAAAAACAGTCAATAACTTTACTGTAATACACTGTACTGTCACCAAACTCAGATCACACATCACTGATGTCCTGAGTGTTGTACTACAACACTTATTTGGGATAAATGTGTTTTTATTTATTTGTTATGATTTTTCATAATATTAAAAAATCAATAGCTTTACTGTAATACACTGTACTGTCACCAAACTCAGAACACACATCACTGATGTCCTGATAGATGTACTACAACATTTATTTTCAGGAAATGTCTTTTTGTTTATTTTTTATGATTTTTCATAATATTAAAAAATCAATAGCTTTACTGTAATACACTTTACTGTCACCAAACTCAGAACACACATCACTGATGTTCTTATAGTTGTACTACAACATTTATTTTTGGAAAATGTGTGTTGTTTCTTTTTGTTTTTTGTTTTTTATGATGGGGTAGATTTGCTTCCTTGTCGTAGCTTTGGAAATTAATCCACACTTTAGACTTTTTTTAGACATGTTTAACACAAAGCGTACCTCAGCACAGCAGCGCGAGTGACTGATTTCTGTGGTAAGCTGCGTTAATTTGGTTGCGTGACTGTAAAACAATTAATATTCATGAGGTAAGACATGGCTATTTAAAGTGACCGCTCACAGCGCTTTGCCCATCATCTCATCGGAACCGCGTTTGGAACCGAAACTAAAAAATTTCGCGCGGTTCCGGTTCCTGTTAAAAAACAGAAGCGGTTCTGAATAAGAACCGGTTCTCGGTTCCCAACCCTAGTAATAATCAATCAAATATTTTTATCAATTTACAATTACGTCTGCAACATAAAAGATAAATATGATACATGTTTTGTTACCAAGAAACAACAAAGCCCTCTATTCTGACAACTTGCCTATGTAGGAAAAGTCACAGGAATATCGCTGACATTGGAGATTATTTATTTAAATCGGCATCTCCTTACAGAAAATGTAATATCATCTTTTTATTTTTAATTAATTTACTTAATTCTTTATTTTTAATTTATGATCAAATCCCACAGGTCTCCAGACTCCTGCACAATGTGAACTGGTGGTAGGGGGTGAACCGCAGTGCTGGTCTGAGGGTCACTGCCTCCTAGTGGACGATTCTTTCCTACACACCATCTCACATAATGGTAAGAGTTTAAATGATGACCAAATTAGAAATCCATTAAAGTCCTGAATTAATTAGTCCTCAGTAAAATGTCACTGTAAGTCATTAGAATGGATAGACATAGACATTATCAGATCTGTTGAACAACTCACTGCAGGAGTTTTTCATTCTATTTTGTTCAATAGGTGGTGCTGAAGATGGTCCAAGGGTGATTTTCAGTGTGGACCTGTGGCACCCAAATGTTGCCGCAGCAGAAAGACAGGCTCTGGACTACATCTTCAGTCCTGAACAGTAATCAAGTACATATCTCTGAGTTTACAAGTTATACCGAAATATGCAGAGATGGAACCTAACTGCATCTCATTCAGTTTCAGCTGATCTCTTCTCTAATCTACCAAAAAGAAATATGGAGACAAATTTGACGTATCTTACCATTATGTAATACGTTGACTGTATGTAACTGCATTGTATTTTCCCCAAAATGTACTGAAAAAGAAACGTTTGTCTTCCCTCTAAGACCAAGCACACATGTCTCTCTGACTACACCTCTCTCTAGAGCTCTGTATCTAATGCTCTCACAAAAACTGTGAACATGAGACAAGCTCCAGTTTTCAATATCTTCATATATTGTTTTGCTTTGTGCCTGTCTTGATAACTCGAATCTCCTGTTGTATCATTTTGTGCCTGATTTGTTAACTTGATCGTGACCTTTTTTCTGACATATACTGTGATTCAAGCTATTCTGTCAGTACTGTATGTACATTATAATTATGTCTGTACTGAAGACCTTGTTTTATCATATGGAGTTTTATTTTCATGATGAATTTTATTTTCAGACACATTCTGTGAAGCACACAGCAAAAAAGTATTTGATCTGACTGCATGCATGTGTTGTGAAGCTTGACTGTACAGCCAGTGTGATACATTGGACCCGTCTCCCTTGCAGAGCAAACATGTTATCCACTAAAGGTGTATTCTTCAATTAAAGATTTTTTGTCAAAGCTAAAAGATGGTTACAATACTACAAATAATATCTTATTAGTTAACATATATAGCATAATCAATCACACAATTCATCTTTTTGTCACATGAGTAATACTGCTCATATTGCATATTCAGGACAGTCGCTCTTGTTAGGCTCATTCTGTGTTTTCTCCAAAAATATAATCCCAAAAGAACACATTTGTTATTTAACTAGAGCTTTTGAATGCTAAGGTGACTAAAAACACAGAATGTGTAATTAGCTCAATTAGAGTCCCTGTCAATGGTTAAGTGCTCAGATTTTTTTTCTACATAATTTGTTAGCCAGTTAGCATAAACTGATTTTACACCTTATTCATAAATGTTTGTAATATTCTCTGCTAAACGATCTGAATAGCTAAAATATAATGAGCCAACCATGTTTTAGAGAATGTAAATAACTGTCAGATAGATGTTCAACATTTCTTTAGCTAACAAATTCCATTAATGCTAGCTAGCTAAAATGTTTTAGTCATAATGCACATTATCATGTATTATATCCTTCTATCTACTTTTTTAAAAAGTCTATAACATTTGCTGTTAATGCTAGCTAGGTGGCTATCATGTGATAACCTGACAGGATGACTAACAGAATTGTTCAAATGCTCATATTTACTGCCAGCCTGACAGGATTTACATGTAATGCTCATGAATGATCATAGTCTATACCGTAAACACTAGCAAGTTGGCTAACATAAGCTAAACTGACTAATCTTTGCTTTTAATGCTAACATGCTGCCTATCACACTTGAAAGTATATTTCACAAAGCTGCTACTCCTCAGAAATCTAAATTTGACTCCATTCTGTAGTGAAGATATACTGTATATATATTTAGTATATGTTTAGAGGGGGTATATACCTGTATGAGTCTGTAATAACTCACTGCGGGTGAAACTTGAATCAGGTCACACAAAGATTATAAATCTTAATTAATTTTAAAACAGCATTAAATCATTCAATTTACAGTGTGGGAATCAGTTAATCCTCTTCTCTACTTACTGTAATCAAACCAGCTAATCTGGCTCAGTATGACTTTGGCCTAACCTGTCTGTAGGGTATCACACACACACACACACACACACACACACACACACACACACACACACACACTGCTTCATTGATGTGCTTTGTACTTCTCCCCTTATTTACCTCTTTTTACATACAGTAATGCATTCACTAACTCATTTGTACTGACCTATTTATACACTTTTACTTACTAAAGATTCAATCTATTGTAATGCTTTCATATTGTACATTCTACTATTTAAATCTATAAATGCATATATAATTTTTTTCTATTCAACTTTTCAGTTTTATTGGACATGGCTCCACTTGATCTGATCAAACTCTATTTAACATTTGTCAGTGCAGCACACTTGAATGGATTTAGTCATAAATCCTGTTGGATATGATCATTAGATTAACTGATACATTAGATGATACTCAGATTATCATTACTGCATGTCATCATTAAATCAACTGATAATTAAGTGCAAAATTTCTCTGCCTTAATACACCTTCTTTTTGTTTTCTTTGAAAATATAACGATTGAAAAAAAATGTTTCTATGAGGATCTGTTCTGCATTTGGTCTGTGAGATTTATCAGTTGGCTAACTGAGCATTTTGCAGTAATGTGTTCAGGATGTAGTAATTGCAATGTCACATCTGTGCTTGATTTTGACCAGCGTTAAGTGATTGCTGGGAACTCTGAAGCCTGTAGGCTTATTAATGATTACATAATACTGAGTATATATAATGTAAATATCTTTTTTTCCTCTCTGCATTCAAATTCAGGTCCAGAATTATTCACCCACTCTTGAAAATTAAAAAAAAAGATAACATTTTACATGCTGTGTATAAAATTTTTAAATGAAATATATAATTTATTGAGTAATATTTTTGAAACTATAAAAGTAGCCATTTTTATTCTGGTTTCAAAATAATTATTGCACACACTCAATTTCTGGTGAAGCCTCCACTAGCACTGGACATCTGATCAATGATCAAACCTTTATGCATGATTTTCAATCTCCTTTACTTGTTCATTCTTACAATTATGCATGCAGAGATCAGGCTGTAGCTTTTAAATAGGGTTCAATTCTTGACAATGAGATGAAGGTCTAAATCTCTGTATATCCGAGACCAGATTGTCGGTTAATGCTTTCTAGTGCCATCAGCCACAAATAAAGCTTCAATAGCACAAAGCACCAATGATGCACTTCTGTATTTTTCAGTGTGTATGGAGGGTTTTTCACTTTTTCCAACACACCTTCTGATGGTGTGAATAGCCAGTACGTTATTGTTTGTTCTCATCAGATGGCAATACACAGGAGATTCAATGATGCTTAGCGAAATTCAGTGTGGGTTCCTCTCAAACACTATGCTATGGTGTCATCTCATAAGAATTTTTTTTTTTACCACAAGAACTATCACACTGTATCATGTGTGGTCCACATCAGTCAAAATCCATCACTGTCACAGAATCCTGCCCCATCTGTCTCTTCTATTGTCCAATCACATTCTTTTGCTCTCTCCCTTTCTCACGCCTCATCTATTCCACTCTTTTTTTCTCTCTTTATCTTGTTGATCATTCACTGGTCGTGGACACACAGAGATGAACATGCAATCTTTAGTTGTTTGATTAAGTTCTTCAAAGACAATAAGTGAGAGAATTCTTCACTGGAAATAAGCAGGTGGTGAAGATTCAGGTGAGTAACTTTACAAACAAAAATGCTATTTTGTAAAATTCAGATGTTTATTTTACATATTTAGAATTTGAAATATTTCTTTAATATAGCTAATATCACTAAATGTTCATAAATATGTATGCACGTTTCTAGCATTTCTTTTTGAAATAATTGACTTTTTTTTTTTTTGGGTGCCATGAATTCATGGCTTGACACAGCTCTCTAATAATACGCACTCATAATTAACACCTTGTGACACTGTTTACATTTAAATTAATTTCAAACTGATTTCCTTTACATTTTATTACGTTTCTTTTTTTGTTGTTGTTTCTTTGAGCACAAGGTTATTGACCAATTTTTATTTAGAATCCTACTGAAGACTACCACAGTATCCATATGGAAACACAGGCATACATGTTCACACACTCGCAGTCTAGGGGCCGGGATGAGTCTGAGAGCATACATCTGGGACCAGCTTGTATCTTTCTCAGAGGGAGGAACATTGTAAGACTTTAAATATATTCACATCTCTCTGTTTACTCTGTAATTAAATGGTTTGTGTTGTCAAACTGGTTGTGTGTGTATGTAAGTTTTACATTTGAGGGTCTGAACATTTGTGTGAAAGTACTTGTGTGTGTGTCTGTCTGTCTGTGTTCATAAAGCTGTACTATTGGAAGTCACTGTCTGTTATCACACCCAGCACTGGTGTTTATAGCAAACCTCTGCTGTTATATCCCTCTGGCTTCTATTCAGCTACTTTATTTTGCAGGATTCCTTCAGGCTGCTCTTTTAATATCCATCTGCAGCCAACAAACATAATTGCCTTTCTACAATTTTCTGAATTATTGTTTTATATATATCTCTTTCATCTATGGCTGCAAAAGGGCTCAAAGTCATTTAGATATTGAGGATACATGGTTTTCTTTCATTTAATTTACTGATTTTGTTGGAGGTAATATGCAGGATGTATTTGTGTTCATTCTGTGTGTGTGTCTGTGTGTGTGTGTTTTGACCTGTTTTATGTATAGAAATTCAGCAAATTGAATGATGACTGTGATTTGCTTTACAGGAACGGAAACTTGCAGCTGAAGAGATAGAAGGTAGCTCATTTCTCTTTCTGTTGCCTACATAGTCATTTATTGTTTATTGTAATCTCTGTCCACTTTATGTGCATTTTATTGGCTGATGTGTAAAATCTGATCTGGCCTACAGAGATCAAAATTTTTATTCAAGTCAAGAAGCTTTTATCTTGACATGTCATTTCAACCATATATATAGCTGCCTCAATAAATAGTTAAATGAAACAGCGTTCATGTTGATGAACATGTGGATGAAGCTCTTGATCTGTATTTGCTGCTGCTACGTGATTGGCTGATTGATAAATCTTTGTTAATAACACATTATTATTTAATACACATTACACATACACGTTACACACATTTATTGCTGGAATTCCCAAACTGGAATTAGACTTAGGCATTGTAAATAAATTTCATCAATGTCCAAATAATTATTTATGATAATTCCACATAAACTACAGACATGATGGACAGAGATTAGATTGAAAAATGCCTAAGTAATTGTGCGTGATTGTGTGATTCAGAATTGCAACAGGCCTTTACTGAGTTTGATAAGGATAGGGATGGGCTCATCAGCTGTAAAGATTTGGGCAATCTGATGCGGACTATGGGATACATGCCCACTGAAATGGAGCTGATCGAACTCAGTCAGAACATCAACATGAATCGTAAGAAACAGTCCAGTGTTTCATTTTCATATGCATATTTCACTTTCATATACCTTAACACTGTTTATCTTATATGAATTGATGTATACCTGAAGTTCTGTTGATTCTAATCTGTATCCTCTATATTAGACAATCATTTAGCAATACTTTTGTTTATACAAAAATCTCAATCTCTTTCTCTGATGCTAGTTGGGGGACAAGTAGACTTTGAGGATTTTGTGGAACTCATGGCTCCTAAGCTCTTAGCAGAGACGGCCGGAATGATTGGCCTGAAGGAGTTAAAGGAAGCATTCAGAGAGGTGAGGACATTACATCCAGATCTATCCTGAATATTCAGCACTGTCTCATGCTTTTATTTTCAGGATCTAAAAATCATTTGAGAAAGCATGCTAACACTGTGCCTTTGCCACTTACTATTTTATTGTGTGTGTGTGTGTGTGTGTGTGTGTGTGTGCATGTAGTTTGATATGGACGGTGATGGTGCCATCACAATCGATGAGCTGAGGCATGCTATGAAGAAGCTGCTTGGGGAAAACACTAACATTGAAGAGATTGAGGCTGTGGTGAGAGAGGCCGACAATAATGGAGACGGAACAGTGGACTTTGAAGGTAAAAGTTTCTCTCTCTCTCTCTCTCTCTCTCTCTTTCTCTCTCTCACAAACACGTGCACACAAAAAGAAAACAGCCAGGGCTTTTTGTTTATAGTTCAATTATTAATCATTTAAGCGCTTTATGCTGAAAGGAAGTTTGGATGATAGAAATATGTATGTTTAAGAACTCTTACAAAAAGAGCAGATGTGATGAGCCAAAGAAACAAATGTTCAAGATTTGTTGTTATAGTCAAAGACACATTGTCAGTGAACATATAGATGCTACAGTCTCTAATCAATTCTCTGTGTGTGTGTGTGTGTGTGTTTTGTGTGGTTTAAAGAGTAGCTACATGCTTTCGAATTTATAGAATTTATCATACGATAAAAAATGTCTGTTGCCTAAATGACATATAACATGTAATGTCATTCTCTTTCCTGTCAGAATTTGTCAGAATGATGTCACGAGATTAAAAATAGAAGAAAGTGAAGAGGATTTAAAGAGGTTAAACAAAACAGACAAAGAAAAGCACTACAAACACTAACGACAAGCAAGCAGCATTACTCATCTTGTGCCTTGTTTATCGAGCTGGATCTGACCGGATTAATTCATAAATCATTTGTGTGAGTTTCTACAAGAAATTATTCATGAAACGTTATAGTTTACACATAGGAAGGCTGACTTATATGAACCTTGAGTCATATACATCAAATCATATACAATTGCATAAATTTCTTCACTTTTTTATGTGTTTTATATGCATGTATCTTATATGGATTAAACTGTAGAGTTTTAAATAAAGACAAATACAACCAAGCACCAAGCAGGTATTTGGCTTTTGCTTTTCACTCTTTAAAGACTTTAACATCTCTCTCCCTATCTGTGTGTGTGTGTGTGTGTGTGTGTGTGTGTGTGTGTGTGTGTGTGTGACTGCTGCTGCAGGTGTTTTTAAATCTTTGCCTGTTTTTCATTCCTCATATTCTTACAGATTTATTCCAATGTAATGTCTCCTAATACAGTATACAGTATAACAGTATACAGTAGTGTAATACAGTAGAACATTCTATATTAAGTTAGCAGATTCGTCCTGATTCTGAGCGATTAAGCATCCGCTCCCTTCCACTGAATGAATTACTTCTTTAGTAAAAAAAAACCTAAATTGGTAGCTGACAGCTGTGCACCCTTGAAGTATTTGTATGAATTAGGATAAACCTGTAATTTGAACAAATCCTGTTCTGTTTCATAAAGCATGTAAAGTCACAGGGACAGTAGTTGAGGTCAGTGTTGAGACTAAGAATTTGATAGAGAGATTTACATTATTCAGGACATTAAGCAGACAGGGTGTAGGCAAAAAATAAGAAGATTAAATGCATAAAAAAGTTTTAATTTTTAAAAAAAATTATATAGTAATCCATATAGAGTAAACTTATGGATTACTATAAACTATTAAACTACATTAAACTATGAATATAAGTTTCCTAGGTTTTTAGCTACACTATATGGCCAAAATGTTTATTTACTCTTGACCAACATGCTCTTGCCACAAAGTTGGAAGAATACAGTTGTATTGGATGTCTTTATTTGCTGTAACCTTACAATTTCTCTTCACTGGAACAAAGTGATCCAAATCTGTTCCAGCATGACAATAGTGCAGAGCACAAAGCAAGCTCCATGAAGACAGGGTTTGCTAAAGATGGAAGATGGAAGAACTCAAGTGGACTGCACAGAGCCCTGACCTCAATTCCACTAAACATCTGGAACTGGAACACAGTTGACCTCCCGACAGCCACGCACCAAAATCTGAAAAGCCTTCCCAGGAGAGAGACGCTTATAACAGCAAAGGGACTATATCTGGCATGGGATGTTCAAAAAGCATATAGGAGTGTAATCATATGTACTTATGCATGTCTTTTAGCTAGCTAGATCAAGTAACCCTACTAGATCAGACTGTTTAATTGCTTTCTGCTTAAAAATGCAACTTACAGCCTCTCCAAAGTCGAGTAAATGTGCAAGTCTTGACCCTTATAACTACACAGAATAAATCAAAACTGAATGCAAACAGTACTACAGCCATCTATAACAAGCTGGAGCAAGAATGTCATTTCTTTGCTAAGTCAAAGTGACACAGTGTAACTAGCAATGTATTGTGTAGTTGTGTAGCAATGTGTAGTTAGTGTTCTCCTCCAAGAGCATTCAGCTTTCACTATGTACTGTAGCACTAAATAAGCAGAAGTTTCAAAAAGATTCCATGGATGTCTTAAATGAAACAAATTTTAGCTGTCACACTCCCAGACGTTGGTGATAAATGATACTCATAACATGATAAAAAATTGTGCAATGAGGAAATGTCAAGCCACATTTGGGTGTATCGCCTTACTACACTCATATGTTTGAGAGTCACAAACAGCTGGAACCAAATTCCTTGTGTGTGTCAACATACTTGTTCAATAAACCTGATTCTGATTCTGATTCTGATACACTATCCCAAACTTAAGAATTAAGAGAAATCTCAATTCAAGTTCAAATGTCTTTTGTCATGCTGTTACTTTGTTGCTTGTCTTTGAAATTCACAGCTCTATGTCACCCAAATACATAGATAATTAATGACCGTTTCTTTGTTTGTGAGTGAGAATGAAGTGTCAGCTATCTGGGAGTTAATGAGTATAACTAATTTCGAGACAGAAATCTAATGAACGTTCGAGAAAAGAGTGCTTATTCTAAATACGGTTGCTTAAATTAAGATGGTCCAGCATAGGGAATTATACCTAGACTTCTTAGAATTAATCACATATATCTGTGTCCTCTTTCCTACCAGCTCCAGCTGCATCAGTGAGTCAAGTAAGCAGTTAAGATGCTTTGTTAATGATCACATCTGTCACTGCATTTGAGGTCACTATCACTCATATACACAATTTATCCAGTTTATCAATGACAAATTCCCATCATTTTACACTCGTATTACAATGCACATGGCATAGTTGTATGGATCAGAGTGGATTAACTGACATACATGAACATATGTACAGCTACATCATGCATACATCATGGACATGCATTTCTTAGTCCTAATGCTGGAGAATTGGGTCACCACCAATTATACGGTCGGATCCAGAAATATTAGCACCCTTGAAAATGTGTGAAAATATATGTATGTAACAATAATACATAACATCAACTGGTTGTATTTTAAACAGGATCATATGGAGATTGTGTAAATTGTTTTACAGAATGGCACTGTAATGGGGCTGTGAACCCTCAGAGGAATCCAGTCTCTTGTAAATGGGTCTGGCAATATAATTCAGGCATACACAAAAATATTCGTGAAAATATGACTTTTATTTGTCAGCACTCATGCAGTTATGAATACCATGCATTGCAGATTATTACACACTTTCCTGCACATGCTCGAACTGCATGAACAACTACACATATGTCAATGTGCCAAATCCCAATAAGAATAACAAAATTACCCCAATAGACAGCATAATCATACAAAAATAAATCTGACACTAATTTAAAATTTATTAAAATCACAGTAAACTAATGCAAATAAAGTTTGGCATACAATAATCTTTTTCTGCAAGAAAAAAATAAACATACATAAAGGAAAGAATAATTTATAAAGCAGTTTGCATAATTATATTGCAGCTGGAGGTCTGGCGATTTAATAAAACCGAAATAAAACAAGAGTAAAAATACAAACAACATTAAAACCCAAAAAAATGAATCACACAGAAATAAGCACATTATGAGTATAAGCATCATGTATAATGCACCATGATGCCAACTTCCTTTCATTAATCCCCAAAATATAGATATTGATGTATAGGATTCCTTCTTCCAAATACAATATTAATTCACAGTAATTTAATGGGTGGTTGATTTAATCCACCGTGACTGTATATAAGCAGGATGCATCCTGTATACTGGCAGCTTCGATGACATAACTGTTCCTGGTCACAATTTCCTAGGAAACATAGTGTGGGAGTTTGATGGTCTGCTAAAGGAGGATTTGTAAAAAATGGAAGTTTAAATGCTCTTTTCTGTTTGTGTTCAGTTTCTATAGTATTGTGAATATACAGTATAATCTACAATCAATCTACAATCAAGTTCAATTTGTGACCTTATAAAATGTGTAATACGTCTCTAATGGTTTAAACCAGTGTGTGATATACTGTATACGTATATACACTGATTTCTGTGACTTAACTGGAGAATTTCAGAAACTCTCTGATCTTGTAGGATTTTCCCACACATCAGATCTAGACTTTACACAGAATGGTGCAAAAAAAACAAAAACATAATGTGCACAACCGTAATGAGCAGAAAAGCATCTTATAATATACAACACATCAAACCTTGAGGTGGATGATCTACAACAACAGAAGATTATAACAGGTTCCTATAAAGGTTTTATACTATGTGCATTATATACATTTCATTAATAATGGCATTATACCTATACACAATCTTGTACAGTGTCCTCTGTTTAATTCTTCTTTTTTAACTTCTGAACTAAAGAAGTTAAAAAAAACAACTTTAAAAAAGCTGAACTAAATTTTGTTGTATATGTATTGTATAAAATATATGAAGATCTTAGCTCACTTAAGCAGAGGTGGGAGTAAGTCACACATGCAATTCACAAGTAAGTCTCAAGTCATGAATGTCAAGTCAAAGTCAAGTCGAGTCTTTTTTTAATATTTGTCAAGCAAGTCTCAAGTCTCAAATTTGCGACTTAAGTCGGACTCGAGTATCACTTGAGTCCCCCATCTCTGCACTTAAGTCACCACGACATTTATCAAAGGAGTTCTCAATCTGATTCTGTAAGACATTGATGAATTATCTAGTTTTAACTGCATGGAGATATAGTTTATTGAAGGAGTCATAAAGTAACTTTAGTTCTTGCTGACATGTAAAATGACCAGCTTATTAACTTTGAGAGAAAAAAGTGGCTCATTGGAATGACTGTTTATACTGTAGCTGCTATAACTTAACCATAACTAAAACTAACTTGTTTTATAGACATTCCACAACACTTAACATCTATAAATTGATCAAAAGTATGACATGCCCTTCTTTAAGTAATAAAAATTCACTTTGCTTTTGTCTGTGGTATAAGATATTAAATGGCCTAGGTACATTCTGTTATAATCAAATCATCTGCAAGGTGATAAACATAACACCATCCCATTTTTGTATAACATGCATGTTTTGTTCCTCACTTAACAGTGGAGAGCTTCAGATAGGAATGAGCAAATTTGTTTTAATGATATAATTCTAGAAAGTGGGGGGCACGGTGGCTTAGTGGTCAGCACGTTCGCCTCACACCTCCAGGGTCGGGGTTCGATTCCCCCCCTCTGCCTTGTGTGTGTGGAGTTTGCATGTTCTCCCCGTGCCTCGGGGGTTTCCTCCGGGTACTCCGGTTTCCTCCCCCGGTCCAAAGACATGCATGGTAGGTTGATTGGCATCTCTGGAAAATTGTCCCTAGTGTGTGAGTGCGTGAGTGAATGAGAGTGTGTGTGTGTGCCCTGCGATGGGTTGGCACTCCGTCCAGGGTGTATCCTGCCTTCATGCCCGATGACGCCTGAGATAGGCACAAGCTCCCCGTGACCCGATCGGGTAAGCGGTAGAAGATGAATGAATGAATGAATGAATGAATGAATGAATGAATGAATTCTAGAAAGTCTGTGTGTAAAATATGTAATTTAACATTACATATAGGACTGAATATAACCTTCAAAGAAACTAATCTGGAGATTAACAGCCCATACTGAACTCAGAGGACACGAGACCCAACAGACACATGCAAGAATATTGGGCTGGATTATAGACATCTGCCATAGACCAGCTCTGTGCATGTCATCAGAAACAAGACTTGCAATCTTGTTTATTCAGGCAACATAATGAGCACAAAATCCCTGTTGAAATTTCCTCAAATCTGTTCCCCAAATCTGGCAAGTGTGCGCATGTGTCTTGAGCTTGTTCTTGTGAAACATGCCTTAAGAGAGAAATGCATCTACAGATTAAAGCAAATTGTTAAACATGATTATTTCTAATAATTTCTAATGTCCTATCCTGTGCAGGATTCTGAAATAAACTGTTACCATATTGGAAAATGCATCAAAACATGCACTGTCAGTAGCATCTAGTGACTTATTGCTCACTGCTTTTCCTCTGTATTAGTCTAATCATTAACTACTACTACTACTAGTTCCAGTAATATGGTGTTTTGAAAGTTGTTCAGTTATGCTTTAACATACAATAAAAAGCCCTGATCACATAAAACATCAAAAAGTGTGATCTCTGTAACTGTGGCTCGTTGGTGCCAGACGGGCTGCTTCAAGCATTTTAAAAATTGCTGATGTTGTAGGATTGTCACACAACAATCTTACACATTACACATCTTACACATCTCATAATCACTCTTTATAACCGTGGTGAGCAGAAAAGTAGACACAAGACACAAAATATAAAACCTTGAGGTAGATGTGCTACAACATTGTGTAACATTAAGCCACTCACCTAAACTGGACAAGTGAAAACTGGAAAAAAAGACCTGATAATTTCCTTTTCTAATCTTGAACTGAAATGCTTTTCAGCTCACCAATGATGAGGGTTTTTTTTTGAGTTACTATAGACCGTCTGCCCATGTAACGCTGTCTTTCTCCTATCAGCAAGATGGTTCCACCCAACTGTTTTTTGTTTTTCCCACCATTGTAAAAAAATCCCAGTTCAGCAGTTTGTGATAACCAGTACTCAGTATTCAGTACTCATCCTATCTTAACCAGCCATCTTGCACCAACAACCATGCCACGATCAAAGTCAGAGATCCTATTATTGCTTCATACTGATGTTTAATGAGAACTTGACCTGAAGCTTTTGACTTGTATCTGCATGATTTTTTGCACAATTCTGTGTCAAAGCCCAGGAACATCAATATGCAACATTAACTGTACCTCTTGACCTTTTTTGTATGTGCACCGTGTTCTGTTACCACATTATTATAGGTGACAGATTAAAGGTGACAGTTGCTGAGGATGAGGGAAAAATCTCACAAAGGTGTTTTTCCTTTTCTTTTTTTCTGGGCACTGGGAAATCACAGAGTACAATTTACATAATTTTCATGGTCATCAAAGCATTCTACAAAACCAGATTTTTCCTTTAATTTGTCACCTTTTTTTGTACATTTCAAAATAAAACCAGAGAGATGTCTGAAGACAAAGAGCAGATAAATGACAGTCAATGACATTGGTTTTTATTTTGTTGTTACATTATTGTAAATCAGTTCCAAAAGATAGGATTTGCCTCAGCCAAGAGGTGAGGCTTGGCATGCCACATGTCAGTCAAAAGTGGGAAAGCTTCTTGAGGTTAAAAAGAGTCTCATCTACAAACAGCTCCTCTCACCCAGCAACGAGGACGCTCTGAATCAAGCCTTCAGTGCAGAGAGGAATCCAACAGAAAAAAAGGAGAAAACCTTACAGAAGCTCTGTCCATCGTGCTTTGAGTTTCATATGAGGAAAACAAGCATTATGCATACATTTTGTTTCAATGACTTGTGCATGGGTTTATTACACATGCCCTTTTCTTGTAGTGTACATTAATTTCTCATTGAAAATGTCAGACAGACTCAAATTTAATTGTAATAAGAAGTAAATTACTTAGTTGTTTATTCAGGTTTGAAATACAAGTTTAGTGAAGTGCACCCCCCCAAACTGTTGTTGTAAAACTTGATTGGCTCTTAGGACCACACCGGCACGCTCAGTACAAAGCTGATGGTTGCAAAATAAGCCAAAAACCGTAGAACAGTTATAATACTTAATTATAAAAAGAAATGCTGACATTAACACATTTAAAGTAAAATCCAAAAGAATTTGGCAGCAAATGATGAGGTCATGTAAGGCAAACCGCACCGGCACAAATGCACACGCACATTTTACAAACACGTGCACATGCGCACGCGCACACACACTCTCACACAAGGTAACGGACACTTCCTGGGTAAAAGATGACAGTTTCCTGTTCAAAAGGGCTTAGTGAAGTGGCACATTGTGATCGGCCATGTGAGGACTGAAGGAGGTAAAATTAAAAGTAGCCCTGGGTTTCTATCCATTCCTTGCTTGTTCTTACTCTAGTCATCTCCTGCTTTCATTCCTCTCACCGATCCCTGGTTACGCATCTGTAAAGAAGACATACACATTGTACATAGATCAGATATATATTCATACACAATTTTTGGACAATTTAGGTCAGTGATTGGACTTGTGTTATAACCCAAGGGATTTGTATACACCAATAAGTGTGCCAGGTTGATGCTCACTAAGCTGCCTTACAGAGTTTTAGGGTGAACATTAGGGTGAGTTTTAAGGCAATTTCAGAGAAGAGTTCAAAGGTTTGACTCCTGATGAAGGAGCATAATTTTATCTTGCTATTGTTAAATGGCAGGAGGTTTGCTCTTGACGGATATCAAATCATTCTTAGGATGCTTTACAAACTGCATACACATATGGAAATTCCTCTTTTTGTAGGAGAATAAAAATGTTTTACCTGGTCCAGTTCCCTCTGTGTCTCTTCCTCCATCCTTCGGATGTCATCCATGGTCAAGTCCACCCAGCGGTCCAGCCAGCAGAACAGCTGCCGGTGAAAATTAGTAAAGAGCCTCTTCTCCTGCTGCTCGAAGACAAAGAGCAAGATAGAGCAAAATCAGGGTAGATTTTATGTATGTATGTTTTTACGTTGTGCTTCTCATACACTTTTTAAAGTTTTACACACAGACAAAGAAATCAAAAGTCCAAAGTGAAAGATGGATAACGGAACCTATTACCTTGTGAATGAAGTTCTCCACACGGCCCTGCAGACCCCACCAGCGAAAATGTACAGTCACCAACTTATATGCAGTCATATAGGGACAGTTACTGTTATGAAGCTCTTTCTGCAGAAAAACAATTTAAAGCAGAAAAGCGTCTCAATCGTTTTGGAAAAGTTGTACGTGTTGACGTAGGAGTGTGTGTGTGTGTGTGTGTGTGTGTGTTTACCTTCCAGCCTGGTCCCAGTGGTCCCCTGCCAGTCTTCTCAGAGTGAAAGAGAGCAGGATCCTCATCTGGCTTGTAATCCTGAAAAATACATTTAAATGAACCAATAAATACATTTTTCATGTATAATTACGGTGCTTGAATGGTTTTCACTTGCTTTAACAGAGAGAGGCGGTAGACCTTTTTTTAACCATCATGTAGTCCAGAACAGAATTGTATGGCTTAGGAATGTGCCATCTGCTTAAATTTATCATTCAGATAACCCTTAGATTTAATAACTGGATATCAGATAATAATTAGGAGAAGGAAAAAGCATATTATATTTATGTTATATGTGTTATACTTCAGCCTGTGGCAGGACTATTTTTGACTTCCTTTGGCATAACGAGTGTTGTTATAAAAAGCAATTGAATACTGATGTCTCAGACAGTTCAACATGTATTCTAAAACCTGTATACCACCTTCATATAGTTACTAAACCAAATCGAGAACTACATCCCAATATAGTCCCTGTGTCTGTTTCCATTCTATTAACATCCAAGGAAGAAATTCTCAGGAGAATGTGATTAATTCACTAGTGATTACAAATCATTTACTGACTGAATTAGTAAAGTACTATTTAAAATTTGCCAAAGGGTCTTGGCATGTGGCTTGTTTTACATTACAATATGTGAGGAGCTGTCACTTGTCCAGCTCATAGGACAAACTACTTGGCAAGAGTAAGAGTGAGCTTTTTGGCCTGCAGTAAAGTTGGCAACTGACCCAAGTGAAGCCACATGTAAAAGCATGCTTTGGGTGAACGATTTGATTCAGTTTTCTAAATATCTGGTAATGTGAATATTATATGACTGCAACTTTGGACATGAATTAGACAGGTAATACCATTAAAAACAGTATTGTGTTCAACAGCATTAATTTGACCTTGATGATATTTTGTTAAACTGTTTTGAAAATAGAAAGCTTTCACAGTGTTAAAATAAAACAAATACAGATTCAGCTGAACTTGCTTGCTGTGATTATCTTAAATTTCAGTGACAAAAAAAATTTAGGTGATTTGTTTGGAATTTATGTGGGTTAATGAATTAAAAGGGAAACATTTCATTGTGGTATGATATTGAATTGAATATGAATGATTAAATTGTGATATTGCTTCCTAAAGCAATGATAAAAGGACATTTGAAGGCAGAGAGAAACTTTGGCAGGGTCACTGCATTAATCCTGAAGCCTGCTGTGCAATGGAAAATGGTGGAAAATCAGTTTTTGGTCATTTATTGTTATTTTTACGATCGTTATTGGCTGACTTGAGTAACAAATCATATGACAAATCAGTGATTATTGTCTCATCAGTAGTCTGCAACACATCTGGTTTCACCCATAAAGCCCCACTCGGCACCCTTAATAAACAAATTCTGCACAGGAAGTTAGTTAAAGGTCCTCTGGAAACTGAAATAAAGACGAAACCTGCGATTACTTATTTCTACCCCCTGGCTTTCAAAAAAAAAAGCTTTCATATCTCAGATTTCCTGATCTGACTTACCGCATCGTCCACCTGAGAGCGATCGGCAATATCAATGGGCACTACTTCAGTCTCCTCCCACTCTTCAGAGGGAAGGCCATGAGACTAGAGAGGAAACCGATAGAGAAGGATCAGTAACGTTTTATTCCCACTATACAGAACTTTTCTTATGTGTATTAAAAACTTTATCTGCGATTAGCAATACACATTCACTGAATCTTAAGCTTACATTATCAGTTGTTCCCAAATCGGGTTTGTGCCAGGTCTCGATCTTAATGAAAAAGTCGTCTTTCATGTACTCGTTCTGGGGAAAGGAAGAAAAAAAAAGAAGAAGAAGAAAAAAAGAGAGACTCATTTTGTTATACTGTTTAACAAAAGATCTATTGATTACAACAAAATATTCATACATAATGTTACAATACAAAAAATAAACAGAAATAAAAAAAACTCACTGTTACGACTGCAGCAGTGTAAGACAGCAGGGGAGACAAGAAGGAATGGAGAAATAGGATTAATTGCTAATGATCTATCATCATATTTTTAACAAGACACTTGGTTTGTAAAATACTGACTGGTGCGGCAGTAAGGATAGGCGTTCCAGGCTTTCTCGTGAAACACCAGCGCTCCTTCTGGGGCAACCATCTGAATGAAGGTGGGCACCTTGCTGCAAAACAAAGAAAGAACCGTTTACCCCTTCAAGTCAATTTTAAGGGAAAAAATCATTTAAAATTTGAGTCTGTGTACCCGGTATTAAGATAAATAAAAAATAATCTTTATAAAAATGAGTGTATTATAAAAAAAAACAATAGATTATTAACACAGTGACAGATTTTTCATGACCCCATCAATCTGCTGGCCTGATGTGTAAAAGGTGGTGTGAGATATCTGGCAGAGTTCAAACAAAAATGTGAAGAAGAATGCACAAAGATTGGCCAGGCAACCTGGCAGAGGTACTAAAGATGTCAAAAAGATTTAGAGAGGAATTACAACTGAGCTACACAGGGGAAGTGTAAAAGCGCTGGAGGAAAACAGCAACCAATCAGGGAACATTAATCACATTCGGTTTGATGTGCATTTGTAATATATTAACATACACCATCTAACCTAATCAGTTATGATTCTGAACAGCAATTTGGGGTGCACAAACTTTTTCACTCAACCGTAATCTAGGGTCTACTGACGTCAGAGTGTTCTCAGCCAGAGACCTTTTTGCAACCAGAGACAGTTTAATGGTAGATTCATGGATTTAATAGTTGATATTGAACTCAATCAACCAGTCTGGAATTCTGTAACAAATATCCTTACGGGTTAAGTTGTGTTATTGTTCAGCTGCATTAACCATGTTCGTGGAACATGATTATCATCAAATAGTAACAGGACTAGAGGTGAACGCAAATGTTTCTAGATGGCGGAAATGTATTCTCACTTCAGAAGAGAATAAACAGTACTTTAACAAATCAAATACAAAAAAAAGAATGTGAGCCATGTGCACTTTCTACCTAAACCTGTAGAAAACATTTTGTGCTTTCCTGATGTATGATTTAATCTTATATACACAATTACTGCCCTAAATCACTCCGGTACAGTAAAACGAGCAAGTCTAAAGTCTCTTCTCTGTTTTCTGCAATGTAAATAATCCCATGGTGTCTCAATATGAGCAGAAAAAATGACATTATGTTGAGGGCAAGTCAATATCCGTATTGATGGCTAAAGTTAGCAATACTTGTAGCCGGGACAAAGTTTCTAGTTATCTCATAGACATGGCAACGAGGCAGGACACTGAAGCTATGATGATCTGCTTTTTTATGTAGATATGTGTGTAAGTGTGCTAGGGCAATGGATTATCAAAATAAATAAATAATATTTTTGGAATGAAGCACAGAAATGCAGTCATTCTCTATTCAGTCAGAAAAAAGCAACTTTTATTTATACAGTGTATAGAAAGAAAGAAAGAAAGAAAGAAAGAAAGAAAGAAAGAAAGAATAGAAAGAAAAAGAAAGAAAGAATAGGAAGAAAGAAAGAACACAGACCCTGTAGCATACACAAGTTTCCATATTCCTTGCGGATTCTGCAAAATGTTTAATTTATATTAAAGGGGGGGGGGGGGTTTAAAGGTTGCATCTTGTTTTTATTTGGTACTCTTTCAGATAACATATTTACTTTTAGTGCACAAGACAAAATAATAACTGAATTCACACAAATAAACCAGTTCCAAAGTTTACATACGCTTGATTCTGCCCACTGTTCTTCAGAAAAATCCTCCAGGTCCTGCAATTTTTTTGCTTTCATCTCCAATAAAATGACTTTTTTTTCCAACAACGGCTATATGATGTTGCGCTCCATCTTTTCACACTAAAAAAGTCAACGAAGCAAGCAACAAGTTAATATATAGTCAGGGGATGTCTTTTGAACAGAAAGGTTGTAAATTGTTATTATTTTTTTCTAGTTGTTCTTGATCTAGTACTGCCCTTCAGAAGCAACATAAGATATTTACGTTTCTCAGAAGGCAAAATAATAGTTTGCACCAATCATCTGGTTCAAAAATTTACACCCCACTGGCCCTTAACCTGAATTGTTGCCTTCTTGACCATCAGTGAATGATTTCACAGTTCGTAATAGTTGTGTACGAGTAGCTAAATCATTCTCAGTGTGAAAAGATGGATTTTAAAATCATATAGCCTCTGTTGGAAAGGAGTCAAATATGCAAAAGAATGAAGA
Source organism: Tachysurus vachellii (assembly GCF_030014155.1). Lineage (NCBI taxonomy): Eukaryota > Metazoa > Chordata > Actinopteri > Siluriformes > Bagridae > Tachysurus > Tachysurus vachellii. The sequence continues at coordinate 9,003,039 of NC_083477.1, read as the reverse complement.
TGCTGAAAAACAAAGAAACGTGCAGGACTGAAGAACACTAGGCAGTTTACATGCACAGGACAAACAAGTGATTCATGAAAAACACTCAACACAAAAACAGTTCCCTTCCCTCCTAAAAGCACATATGAAGAATAAAGCACATGTAAACTTTTGATTACTTTGTCCTGTAGACTATATGTGAACATCATGTGAAATAACTAACTCAGAGCGGTGCTTAAATAAAAACATGCAAATTTAAAGATTGTTCTTTTTTTTTTAAATGATAAACATTTTACAGATTCTGTAAGGCATATGTAAACCTATGATTTTAGCTGTGTTTTATAGACCCCACTTGCAGACATTATGGAGTGTTTAATTAAGCCACATTATCATGAGAAATTATTTTCCTGAACTCAGATTAAGCCTACTCCAATACTACAACAGTTTCCAAATTTCGGCAGGAATACTGAAGAAAGATGTACGTACCTGTGTATGTGGTAGATTTTGTGGGTGTACTGGCCCTTCTCCCCTTCTTTCTCGTACGGTTCATTTCTGAGTACTTCAATCCCCTCACCTCCTCCTGTGTTGTTCTTACTGGCCTCTGCAACCGAGTACAGCTGGCCAACCTGGTACTGGTGGGGAATACACAAGCAACTAATGGCAAAGGAATCACACGTCTACTTTAAATATGAAGTGCACAAGAATGCAGATAAGAGAAGCCTCTCAGGGGCCAAAAGACCACGGTTTCACAATCTTGACACAATGTAATGAATCATAAACCCATGTCAAATTCATCAAGTTGTTATTTAGAAGATGTGTTGAGACAGAGGTGTTACACAATACATCAGATACTGGGGGGAAACAATGCAAACATTAGACATCATGGAGCTATCTATCTAGCTGAATTCAGTCAAAATGGGCTAAATCGGTGCAGTGATTGTGAATTTTAACTTACCTCTTCTACCGAGCATGGCAACACCACTTGACTGAAATAGAGATGAACAGAAATAAACAGATCACTTGTTAAGACGTCAGCTAGCTAATACAATGGACCATTGCTTGTTTTCCTACCCGCATTCTGATTAGTCCCGCCTCCTGTATCGAGATTGGTTAAAATTTTATCCTTGCAGCCAATCCGAAATGTACAAAATGTTTTTATGTGTTGATTGACTGCGGGTATAAACTATTGTCCAATCTTAGTACTATTTCCCGGAATACGGGTACAGGGGGAAATATTTCCCGGTCAGTCCAACGCCTTGCCCCAGTACCCGGTATGAAGCCGCTTTTTCGCCCCGTTAGCTGGTTAAGCTAGCTAACGTTATTTATTCCCGTTACTGTAATGTACGCGATGTACATGGGATTATTTGTAAACCAGACATTGTGTGGTCGCGGTTTGATCAAACGGATTATATATATAACGGAAAAAACATGCTAACGTTGCTTTAGATAGGTTTAGCCAGCAGGCTAAATTTC